>NW_028261390.1:39023054-39220554 GCF_051295495.1 Thamnophis sirtalis | reverse complement strand
AAAAGGCACTAGTGAAGCCGGAAGAGGCTTCCTTTAGGCTCTACCCCGCCGGTGATCCGGGGGGTTTTCCAGAGCTGTGCCTGCCGGCAGCTGAGTCCACAAACCAGCAGCAGAAGACCAGAAGAGCGGATTCAAATCTCGAGGGCTAGAATCCACCCTTGCAGCCGGCTGCAGAAAGGAGGAGGTTGGTCAGCACCACAACTGTAAGTAATGGCGGAGGCGACTAGGAGCAGGGATGCCAGGCCCAGGGCCCCAGGGGGTGCGGACCCAGATGAAGGAATCTCCAGGCGCGTTTCCCCGGTTCCCAGGGGGAGATCCCCAGTGAGGAGGGATAAGGCCAGGGCCCCCAAGAAGGCAGCCCCCAGGAAGGAGGCCAGGACGACCAGGGCCTTGTCCAGGGAGTTCAGGGTGACCATCAACCCTTCCCGCTCCAGATCACGATCTCCCCGCAGGCCTCCAGCCCGGGTTGAGGCCCAAGCAGCATCTCCAGCCTCACCAAGGGGCTCCCATAGAGGGCACAGTTCTCTATCGCCCCCCCTTTCGCCTGCTCCCCCAGCGGAGTCGAGAGCGGTTCCCTTTGGGTGCAGGGCCACCAGTCCAGCCAGGCCTCACTTGGCTCCTCTATCCCCTGAACCCAGGGAATTTCTACAGCCTCCAGAGCTCCAGCCTGCCCTGCCTGATATCACTAACAGCTTCCAGGACATGCTGGCTAGGGCCTTGGCCCAGGTAATGGCCTCTAGTTTAAGCCAGCAGCCTCAGAGCTCCAGGAGCAGGGCCCCACAGGAGCCTACCAGGGGCCCTCAGGAATGCCCCAGCACCTCAGCTGCCAGGGAGGCCAGGTCTCCCTCCCCATCCACGGCTAGCGAGGCTTCCGATCTAGAGGAGGGAGAATTAAAGGAGGTGGGGTTCTCAGAGGATGAAGATCCCCAGGCAGAGGATGATTTCACAGTCGCAGGCCTCTTTCCCCCCTCCTTATTCAGTTCCTTACTTCGCAAGGCATCTGCCACAGCAGATCTGGATCCCCTACCAGATCCTAAGGCTGTAGCTGAGACATCTGGGGCTGGGAAAGGTAAAAAGAAGAAGGGGCCCTTCCATAGACCTCCTGTGGCTAAGGAGGAGATTCCCACGCCAGAAATGTTCGTGGAGGTGCTCAAGTCCCAGTGGGTAAAGCCAGGGTCCTTCCCCACTCCAGGGGGAAATGAGAGAAAGTTTTACAATCTTAATCAGACCTTTGCCCAAGCTCTCCAGGTACCTGACGTGGACAATCCGGTGGCCACCCTAACCTCAGCCTCAGCGGTCATCACAGGAGACACCGCCAACTGTCTCAAGGCGGAGGACAAGAAGGCAGACATTGTTCTGCACAAGACGTTCCAGGCCATCACCTGGGCCATTAGGGCGGCCGCCTCGGCTTCTTTCTTCAACAGGTCCACGGTACTGTGGTTGGAGCAGCTGAGGGACAGAACTCCGGCCTCAGAGGTTTGCCTGCTGCAGGATATCTTGAAGATTCTAGCAGCCACACAGTTCTCAGTGGATGCCACGCTGGATGCGGTAAAGTATGCTTCCTGCGCTATGTCTTCCTCAGTAGTGTCTAGGCGTCTGCTCTGGCTACGCCACTGACAGGCAGAGTCCCGGATGAAGTGGCACCTAACAGGGGCAGACTACACCGGGTAGAAGCTGTTTGGGACAGCGCTGGACCCGATCCTCGTGGAGGATAAGAACAAGCGGAAGGTCTTCCCAAAGACAACCAGGCGCTCAGACTTCCGTCATGCGCCATACCCCAGAAGAACCTCGTTCAGGCAACCCGACGCGGAGAACCAGAACCAGAGGTACCAGAACCCCAGGTTCCACAGGCAGGAGGATAGGCAATTCCAGAGAGACAGATTCAGGGGTCAGCAGGGCAAGCGGCCCTTTCGAGGAGGAGGCGGTCGCCCCTTCTGCAGGTTCAAGTGATCCAACCCTGGATCACCCCATTGGCAGTCGCCTCTCCCTGTTCGCGGATGCCTGGGAATGTGTCACCTTGGATGAGTGGGTACTCCAGACTGTAAGGCTCGGGCTACACCTGGAGTTTCTCTCTCTCCCCCCCCAGTAGGTTCCGCACCTTTGCCTCCTCCACTGACCTGACCAAGCGGGCCCTTAAGGCCAAGGCCATCAAACATCTGCTAGACAGGGCCATTGAAAGAGTCCCAGAGGGGAAGAAAGGTTCCGGCTTCTACTCGAACCTCTTTCTAGTCCCCAAGAGTTAAGGGGGATGGAGAGCCATTCTGGATCTTAAACTCCTTAATTCCAGGGTGGTATACCGCAAATTTAAGATGGCCTCACTAAAATCCATCCTGGAGGGCATCCGTCCTGGCGATTTCCTAGCCTCTATTGATCTCACAGAGGCATACCTACACATCAGAATCGCCCCGGAACACCGCAAATTCCTTATGTTTTCCCACGAGGGCAACCACTTCCAATACAGGGCCCTCCCCTTTGGGCTAGCCTCAGCCCCCAGGACATTCACCAAGGTGCTAGCAGCAGCCGCAGACTACCTGCGCTCTCTCCCAGTCCGTTTGTTCTGCTATTTAGACGACATCCTCGTTCTAGTTAGATCTCCAGACTCTGCTAAGCAGGACTTGGGGACCACCATCGACACCCTCAGGGCCCTGGATTTCTCCATCAATCTGGAGAAGAGCCACCTGGCGCCTTCCACCAGGCTCCTGCACCTGGGATCCATCACAGATTCAGTGGCTGGGGAGGTCTTCCTGTCCCAGGATCGCAAGGACAGCATTATTAAAATGATCCATGAGGTTCACAAGTTATGCTCTGTCCCTGTAGTTCTTCTTTCCAGACTCCCTGGAGAAGCTCATCTCGTGCATAGGGATCGTGCTGTGGGCTCGACTACACACCAGGGAGCTCCAGTGGTTCCTACTCCCTTACCAGAGAGCCGGGACGAGCGACGCCAGCTTCAGGATCCGGGTGTCACCCCAGGTGTGGCTATCCTTCCGTTGGTAGCTCTCCCCAGCCTTGAACAGGGGATGCCTCTTCAGAGAACCGACAAGAAAGATCCTCACCACAGACGCAAGTCTCTTCAGCTGGGGGGCCCACCTGGAGAACCAGATCGCCCAGGGCCGCTGGACTCCAACAGACCTGCGCAACAACATCAACTGGTTGGAGCTCAGAGCCATCCACCTGGCCCTCCGTCACTTCAAGAACACAGTGACCGGGCATCACATACTAGTCCTGATGGACAACATAGTGGCCAAGGCTCATGTGAACAGACAAGGCGGCACCCATTCCAAGGCTCTCCGCGACGAAGCCCTACGACTGGGGAACTGGGCAGAGAGGCACCTACAATCCATCAGAGTGGAACACATCTCCAGAACAGAAAACCAACAGGCAGACTG
Source organism: Thamnophis sirtalis (assembly GCF_051295495.1). Classification (NCBI taxonomy): domain Eukaryota; kingdom Metazoa; phylum Chordata; class Lepidosauria; order Squamata; family Natricidae; genus Thamnophis; species Thamnophis sirtalis. The sequence goes on along the minus strand of NW_028261390.1, from coordinate 39,217,168 downwards.
GCTCAGCAGGGAGACGGTCGACAACGGAGAGTGGCAACTACATCCCGTGATCTTCCGACAGATCTGCGAGAGGTTCGGACATCCGACGGTGGATCTCTTCACGACCCCACAGAACGCCCAGCTGCCAGAATTCATATCAAGGTTCCCGACCAAGGGAGCCATGGACACGGACGCCCTTCGATGCAGATGGCCACCAGGTATTCTCTACGCTTTTCCCCCCTTCCCCTCATTCCCGGGGTCCTGAGGAGGGTGGTGACGGAGGGAGCGGAGGTAATAATGGTGGCTCCCTTCTGGCCTCGCCGTCCCTGGCTGGCAGACCTCGTGGACCTATCCACAGCTCCTCACTGGAGGATCCCAGCGGGGGAGGTGTCCCTGCACCAGGGGTCTCTAGACCATCCGGATCCAGACTGGCTTCATCTGACCATCTGGCAATTGAGCGGGAACAACTAAGGGAGGCCCAATTCTCCGAGAGTGTCATCAGGACAGTTGAGGCATCCAGGAGGCAGTCTACCACCCGCATCTACAACGCCTCCTGGGTGGCCTTTGCAGACTGGTGCCGAGCTAAAGGTCTCCGCCCAACTGCGGCCTCTGTTCCACAGGTCCTGGACTTCCTCCAGGAAGGTCACGAGAAGGGTCTGGCCACCAGTACCCTTAGGTGACAGGTCTCCGCCCTCTCTACAGTTCGGGGGGGGGGATGAACGCTCCCCCCTTGTCCCAATATCCAGTGTTAAAATGCTAAGGTCTCTCCGGCCACCATCAGCAGATGGATTAGAGCAGCCATATCTCAGGCCTACGGGGCACGGGGACTCCAGGTCCCAGAGGGCATCATAGCGCACTCCACCAGAAGTGCAGCCACCTCAGCAGCCTGGTCCACCCAGGCACCCATAGAGGAGATCTGCCGAACGACCGCCTGGTCCTCTCCTTCTCCCTTTATTAAGCATTACAGACTAGACGCCTACACCTCTGCGGAGGCTGCCTTCGGCAGGAGGGTACTGCAGAGAGTCCTGGACTCTCCAGGGGGCTCAGGCCCGTCTAATCCCTCCCAGGACATCTAGCTTTGGTATGTCCCATTGGTTACTCCTCCCACACCTTCTCTTCGGAAATTGGCAGTTGGACTTACCTGAACTGCATGTTTCGAGGAAAGGTGTGGGAGGAGTCACTTCCCCCCCTGCACAGGGCGCCCCGCGCCTAGGGGGCCTGAGCGAGTCCAGGTTCAGCTATAGCGGTTAGGAAGGATATGTGCTGGCTGTCCTTTCAGATGCTGCTACGATCCATCGGTTAATCTGGGGAAGTCAGAGGAAGGCCGTAGGTGTGGCCTCAAAAGATTACCTCAGTCTCCTAGGCAAGAGGGCTGGGTTAATACCCATTGGTTATTCCTCCCACACCTTTCCTCGAAACATGCAGTTCAGGTAAGTCCAACTGCCATTCTCTTCTGTTCTATTCTTCAGAGAAAGAATTGCTTACCCCCAAAATGACTTTAGTTCTACACATTACCTAAAAATAGTTTCAGGCAATTATCTTTACTGTAAAAGGTAAAGAGTTTCTCAAGCTGAGCTCATCTTCTAAAAGATAAATATTTAATATTAGGTGAGAGGGGTATGTATTTCTCTGCAAGTTTGCCAATTTCTTCTTTTGTGCATTTGGGTCATAATTGCACTTCAAGATTCTAGGCCAAATGTGTTTAATTTACATTAACACTTTAAAGTATTTTTAGTTACCTTTGAACACACAGTCCTTTCAAAGCAGTTTATATATTAAGAACCCAGTAGAAAAATTGGCTTCATTTCAAATTCTGTAGCTATTCCTATTGCAGTGTTAATAAGTGTTGTAAATTCAGAATGACTAATATAGATTTTTTATTTAAAAATATGCAGCAAAAGTTAATAGTGCTGCTTGAAATGGATTTTATGAAGTGTGAATTTGTGTCAAGATTCTGTTTCCCATATGTGTAAATGTTAGGAAAGAGTTTTTCAGACTGGATTCTTTCTACATTGCCAAGAATTTGACATTTCTGGTTGTTACTGCATCTGTTTTGTCAAAAAGGGGTGAAAAGTTACAAATCTAAAGCTCAAATTGTTTCACAAATCGCTTTTGTCTTGTAAAGACGATTAATAAAAGTCATTTGCTATTGAACCAATCAGAGATTTTTATTCCAAGAACTCTAAGTTTCAGTCCCTCACCATAGACTGTCTATAGGAATTAGTATTCAGGACTAATTGTACTAAGATGCCAGAGAAACACATCTATCTCATGAGCTCTTTGCTGTTGTTGTTTCTACTTATATTGCATGTATTATATTGGCTCTTGTTTCTGTATTTTTTGTCACACTTTCCTCCATAAGTAGCCATAGCCATAATGTTTGTATCTCTATATGTGCACTCATATGCCACCTACATAAAAGTGACACAATTTTGACACAATCCATGAAATGAAAAATATTCTGATTGAGAAAAATAAAGGTAACAACATAAGGACCAAGCTGAAACTTGGAAAAAGCTCATCCAACTCAACGGTCTGTTTTCATAATAGTCAATTGGATATATGGTTTACCCTTTTCATGCAGTGAATAAAATTTATCTATATATATATTTTAAAAAATATTCTTTGTCTTCTTTCACCCTTGTGTACTTTCCCTTCATAATGATGATAATGGCTTTTTTTCAGCTTTGCAAAAGCTTACATCCTGCAACAAAACCTCCTACACCATCGGACAGTAACATCTGCCATACCAGGTCCTTGGAAAGGATTTGATAAGTGGATAAAAATGCCAACTCTGGTCTAAACCTTTGGCTGACTGTATGACTAACCATAACAATCACAAAACAGGAACAGAAAATAAAGAAGCTGAAGTGCTCTGGGACTTTGGAATTTAAACAGATAAGTATCTGCCACACAACATCCCAGATAACAGTAGTTGGTGAAAAAACACAAAAAATGTGGATAGTATACATTACAATATCTGGAGGCAACAGAAGAGAAAAGAAAGAATTAGAGAAAATCATAAAATATCAAAATCTGCAAAAATAAGTAGAATGGATGTAACAAAAATGTAAAGATAATACCAGTAGTAATAGGAGTATTGGGAACAATTCCAAAACATTTGGAGGATGTCATCGGTATTGGCAAAATCACCATCAGTCAACTGCAAAAGTTTATTTGAAACAGTTTAAATCATGCAAAAATACCTTTAATATTATTAAACATCTACCTATTTCCGGTCCTTTGGAAGGACATGATAGGTGGACAAAAATGTCAAATCCAGTATAAACCTCTGGCTGACTGTGTGACCATATACTGTATAATATAACTACACTACTTAATTAACCACCAATTAATCACCACATTAATTAAGTTCTATAATTTGTTTATAAAGTATAATCTGTTTTAACCTGGAGTTACCGAATAAAAGTTTATAGGATTAGATTAATACTAGTTATTAAAAGCTATTTTTCCCACATGTTTAGGGGACAATAATTGTCATGTTGGTGTTATTTTATTCTTATTTACTGTTTACAGTAGTTCTTGACTTACAACAGTTCAGTTAGTGACCGTTCAAAGTTGCAATGGCATTGAAAAATGTGATTTATGATCATTTTTCACAGTTACAACCTTTGCAGCATCCTCATGATCACGTGATCAAATTTCAGATGCTTGGCAACTGACCATCAGGTGCCAAGCATCTGAAATTTGATCACATGACCACCAGTTGCCAACAATGGTCAGATTTATGGCCATTTCTGTGTCTCAAGGTCACATGATCTCCTTTTGAGACCTTCTGACAAGCAAAGTCAATAGGAAAGCTAGATTCATTTAACTGGGTTACTAATTTATCAACTGCAGTGATTCACTTAACAACTAGTAAGAAAGATTGCCAAATGGGGCAAAACTTGCTTAACAAATGTGTCACTCAATAACATAAATTTTGGGTTCAGTTGTGGTCATGAGTCAAGGATTACCTGTATTCTAAATTCTATTCTAAAGCCTGTTACAAATAATACGTATAGAGATTGGTTCCATCTCTATAAAGTTTTTATATAATTGCTCATACAGGAGTGCAAAGGAGTCCATTTTCTGACAGAAAGCACCATGTACATTTCCAGAGCTGAATATGGGCTTGCAATTTGGTTGTAGTGCTCAGAACCTCTTCAAAAGTATTCATATGGAGCACCTAGGTTCCATAAAAAGTGTTAGAAAATTGCAAAATAATGAAATCATGCAAAGCATGTTGTCTCAAGTTCTTTTTAATTCACAGTTTAAATCCTTCATGGAATGCATCTGTATTTTGTTTTGCATAATGAAATAAAATATCTGCATCCATGTATGTGTACATGTAACGTTAGGCTGAGCTACATATGTTCCATTATGCATTATGTACCGAGATAAAGACTAAGAACTGAGCAATTGGCGGTATTTTGAGCCACTGTCCATCTATTTCTTCTGCAATGATGAATTGCCATATATTTCTCCATAGCCTCAGGCTGGATCTAACCCATTTCTGAACTCTTTTCCTGACATATCAAATGTGTGTTGTTTTTGAGAATTATCTTACTAAGAGACAGGCAAACATATAGAGCTGGATCCCCTTTACACAATTTTACAACGAGAGAATAATAACAAGAATCAGTATTTCAGTGCTTTATTTGGAAATGTGCCCATTTAAAAAGATAAAGAAGAGCTTGGGCATAAGGGAACATGGTTGGTGTGAAGAAAAAATGAGAAAGAGTAAGCATTGATATGCTCCCTGTGAGGCATACATTCTATTGTTCTCTTGAGCACAGGATTTTACTTTGGTCCATGTAACTGAAAAACATATCTTAGGATGTACATTGCGTCAAAACAGATAAATGTTGTGGCCTGCCAGTGGAGAGCGGAGCTGGCTGCAGATTTGGGCAGTAAGGTGGGGGGGGGGAGAATAATACAATAATACAATACAATAGCAGAGTTGGAAGGGACCTTGGAGGTCTTCTACTCCAACCCCCTGCATAAGCAGGAAACCCTATACCGTTTCAGACAAATGGCTATCCAACATCTTCTTAAAGACTTGCAGTGTTGGGGCATTCACAACTTCTGGAGGCAAGCCGTTCCACTGATTAATTGTTCTAACTGTCAGCCTCTGCTTTGCTGCTGCTTCGGCTGCCATTGAAACGGGGAGGGGGGCATGGTATTTGGGAGGGGAATACTAATTGTGCTGGAGGAAGATCCTGAAGTTTGCTGCCTCTCTTGCTGTGCATGCGGAGGAGGTTTCCCGCCAAGGCCAACGGCACCGACATTCCATCTGGGTGATGCCTTTTGAAGTTATCTCACACCTGACACTTGGGAGAATTATGATTGGACTATAACTGGGATGCCAAGGGGAGGGGAATGGGTTATTCTATATATCATTTGCTTTCGCGCCTAAATAATGAGTCTTTCGCTTTGCTACGCTTCTAATCATTTATAATTAGTAAAAGTACACTTGATTTCTATCAATGGAGTCTCATGGTTTTCTTTCCTAATTATTCAATGGAGGAGTGCTGACAGTAAGCGAAAGACTCATTCACACCCCACCAGGAGTTTTCAACCTACCGTGGGGGGTGTACTCACAAGAAGGACAGAGAAAATGTCATTGCAAGCAAGCGATGATGAGGAGATTGAAAGAGAAACTGCAGAACCAACTTTACCTGAAAGGCTAGCTGGCCTAAGGATAGAGAAGCCTGCGGTTCGGCCCCGATGGACTTTGGGAGTGGGGCTAAAAGAGGATTATGAGGATTATGAGAATTTGGATGCAGGAGTCACCAGACGGAAACAAAGGAAAACCCCAGCAGACTGGAAAGAAACTATGACCGAGCAGAAGTCCCGGGAGAGAGAAATGGAAAGAGAGCAAACGGAAGAATTTGCACAAAGGTACTCCTTGCATAAATTTAGGGAGGGTGAAGAGGCCGAGGGGGGATGGGAGCAAGCAAACCCAGAAACAGTCTCCCCACCCCCAGCCAGGGCTGTTGCCAGAGTAGGGGGTCCCCCAGAAGACGCAGAAGTGCAAAAGTCCCTCCCTTACCAGTAAAATATAACGGTGATACAAAGAGGTTGGGTCCTTTCATCATGCAGATTTGCAACTATATGGAAAAATATGGCCAAGGTTTACAGTCAGATGAGATGAAAGTGCAAATAGTTTCACTTTCTTTGGAAGAAAAAGCGGCCGTTTGGATGGTGAGCTTATACTAATGTAATTCCCCTGTCCTGAGGAATTTTAATGACTTTATGACTGCACTTAAAAGGAGGTTTGATGACCCACTGATTGAGAGACGAGGGAAGGTGAATTTTATGGCCCTAAAACAGGGAAATAAGCCAGTGGCTGAAGAGGTTCAGGATCAGCTTGCATTGGGATTAAATGAGGACATTTACCAACAATGCGTTAACAGACACCTTCCTAAGCGAATTGCTGCTGGCTATGAAAATACAGCAGATGTTGAACTAGACTTGATTAGAATTCAACGTGTGAAAGGGGAAAAAGCAGAGAGATCACCCCCCCCCCAGCTCAAAGGGCCCAATTCCGCATCAGGGGTGAAGGGAAGGGAAGCTCCGCCGGCAAAGAGAAGCCTTTCATGTGCCTCCGTTGTGGAAAAGGAGGCCATCGCGCCATGGATTGCCGTGTTAAACTTCCTCCGCCTGCCCAAACCCCTGCCAAGAGAAAAGGGAAGGCAAGCAAGGCCCTGGGGAAGGAGAAGGGAGTTGCACTCGCTGCCGAAAATACCCCCCCAGCGTTTACAGCCGGAGATGGAGGCGGGAGCGGACGTGACCACCAGCTCCTCTGATGACTCCGATGACGACGGCTCGCCTCAATGCGTGAGTTCACATAAAGGCCCCATGTTGATCCCAATTGAGTTAAGGGTGCTGGCTGGTGGGGAGACGGAGCGGCTTTCCGCTCTACTCGATTCAGGCTGTTCTAGGTGTATGATTAATCGTGCAATGGTTGAGAAACTGGGCTTAAAATTGAGGACTTTGAAAACCCCTATTGTTTTTTTGCCAAATCGATGGATCCATTGCAGGGGGAGGCCCGGCCCATTTCTACACTGAACCCCTAGAGATAAAAATGGGCACCCATGTGGAATTGATCTCTTTTATTGTGGCATTTGGGATGGACAGACCCCTTATTTTGGGACTCCCCTGGCTTCGTAAATGGAACCCTCGCATTAACTGGAGGGAGGGGTGGCTGCGCATCTGGACCAGCACAGCTCCAGACGGGGATGCCAACGCCCCTGAGCCCCGCATTGGCCGCCAGGGGCCAGGAGAAAATTGAGGGGGAGGAAAAGATTCCGAAAGAATATTGGGACTTAAAGGGTTTTTTTAGTGAAAAATCTTCGGATAAGCTTCCACCCCACAGGAGCACTGACTGCTCCATCGAGATTTTGCCTGGAGTGCTGCTTCCAAAACCCCAAATTTACTCTATGTCGCCCAGGGAGATGGAGGAAATGAGGAAGTTTATTGACAAAAACTTACAAAGGGGTTTCATTGAACCAGCCAGACCCAAGGTGGTGGCCCCTGTACTATTCAGGGAGAAGAAAGATGGCTCTCTGCGCTTATGTGTTAATTTTAAGAACCTTAATTCAATCTCTTCTCATAATCTCTACCCTTTGCCTCTGATGAAGGACATGCTGGCCCAACTGGGAAAAGGCCGCATTTTTACTAAACTGGACTTAAGGGAGGCATACTATAGAGTCCGAATTAAGGAGGGAGATGAGTGGAAGATTGCTTTCAACTGCCCCCTGGTGTGCTTCCAGTTCCATGTAATGCCTTTTGGCCTGCAGGGGGCATCTGCAGTTTTCATGCAGCTAATTAATGAGATTTTGCATGACCACCTTTACAAAGGCGTTATCGTATATTTAGATGATATCCTTATTTACACGCAAACATATGAAGACCACGTCAAGTTGGTCCGCACTGTCCTGAAGAAACTCCAAGCCACGGAACTTTATGCCAAGTTATCCAAATGTGAATTTCACCTGGAGAAGATAGACTACCTTGGGTATCGCATCTCACCCGCAGGGGTGGAAATGGACCCCGCTAAGGTCAAGGCGGTCACTGAGTGGGAGGCGCCCCGCACACAGAGGCAATTGCAGAAATTTTTGGGTTTTGCTAATTTCTACCGTCAGTTCATCCCTTCTTTTGCCAAAATTGCACTTCCCATCACTAATTTGTTGAAGTCCAAAGGTGGGCCGAAACCTAAACCTAGCAAACCGTTGAATTGGACCATGGAGTGTCAAGCTGCGTTTGAGAAGTTGAAGAGACTTTTTGCCGAAGAGCCAGTTCTGAAGCATCCAGATATGGACAAGCCTTTTGTCGTTCAAGCTGATGCCAGCGACGTGGCAGTGGGAGCCGTTTTGCTTCAGACGAATGACCAAGGTAATCTACAACCTTGTGCCTACACCTCCCGTAAACTCACAGAGACAGAGAGACGTTGGGCGATTTGGGAGAAAGAGGCATTTGCTGTACGTTGGGCTTTGACCACATGGCGCCATTTCCTGGAGGGCGCTAAACACCCGTTTGAGGTGTGGACTGACCATAAGAACTTGGAAGCTTTGAGGACTCGCAGGCGACTCTCCCCTAAGCAGATGCGATGGGCTCAGCATTTCAATCGTTTTAATTTCACACTTAAGTACATCCCGGGGGGAAGAATTTCATGGCTGGTGCTTTGTCCAGACTCCCTCAGTACAACTGCTCTAAGCTGAGTATTGTTCAACCCGTAGTTCCCGCATCCAGCCTCGCTGCTCCTGTTCTTACTAGGCAACAGACACGCACTAAGGTGGACGTGTCTCAAGATTTCCTTTCCGACCTCAAAAAGGCCCTTCCTCAGGATGATTGGTTCCAGCAGCATCAAGGTGAATGCACAATGAGAGACGATTTGCCATGCATTGGAGCGAAACTTTACGTCCCTGCCTCTCTTCGTCTCATGGTTCTCCAACGGGCACATGATTCCAAGTTGGCGGGGCACTTTGGCTTTGTGAAGACACTGCATCTTGTGAAACGACAGTTTTGGTGGCTATCTTTGAAGAAGGACATTAAACTTTATGTTGCCAGCTGTCCTGTTTGTGCAGCCACTAAGCACCCGCTGGGGAAACCACAAGGTTTACTCCAGACTGTGGCTCGCCCTGTCGCCCCCTGGAAGGAGATTTCTATGGATTTCATTGTCGAACTTCCTGAAAGCCAGGGGCACACGGTCATAGGGTGGTTACAGACTTGTTTTCCAAGCAAGTTCATTTCATACCTTGCCCTAAGATCCCTTCTGCGAAGGCGCTTGCTAAACTTTTCATTTCTCACGTTTACCACTTGCATGGCATGCCTGACCGCATAATTTCTGATAGGGGCGTCCAATTCACCTCCGTCTTCTGGAAAGAATTTCTTAAACGCATTGGCTCCGCCCAGGGTCTAAGCTCCGCCCACCACCCTCAGACTAATGGGGCTTGCGAGAGGAGTAATTCTGTTCTAGAACAATATTTACGTTGTTTCATCAATTACCAGCAAGATGATTGGGTGGACTTGTTGCCACACGCGGAAGTGGCTTATAATAATTCTGTACATAGCAGCACTGGATTCACCCCTTTTCGTGTTGTATTTGGCCAGGACTTTGTTCCTATTCCCAAAGTTCCTCTAGAGCAACCACAGGTTTCGTCTATCTCCGACTGGAGTGAGTGGTTGCGGCACATTTGGCCTTTGGCACTTCGCACTTTGGATGCTGCGCACCGTGCGCATAAGAAACAGGCTGATAAGAAACGTTCTCAACCTTATCAGTACAAAGTGGGTGACCAAGTTTATCTATCCACAAAGTTCCTTCAAAGTACGCAGAAATCAAAAAAGTTGGGGCCTAAGTATGTGGGCCCGTTTCCCATAATCAAGGTCATCAATCCTGTTTCGGTTCGCTTACAGCTACCCAAGCACCTCAACCGTGTATATCCTGTTTTCCACATTAATCTCATTAAACCTGTTCGTTTTTCATCTTTGCGTCCGCCAGTGGATCCGCCACCTGCCCCCCTATTGATTGATGGTGAGCAGCATTTTGAGTTTCGGGAAATCTTGGACTCTCGTAGACGGCAGAACCGCCTTCAGTACCTGGTGGCTTGGAAGCATTTTCCTCAATCTCATGCCGAGTGGGTGGACAAGTCCCATCTCCAGGCCCCCCAGCTGCTCCGCCAGTTCTATTCTGTTTATCCGGATAGCAGAACTCTCATTCCTGACTTTCTCTCCCCCCCCCTATTTTTCTTTTTCTGTTTTTTGTTGTTTGTCTGTTTGTTTGTGTTTTGTCGTTTTCCAGGCCTGACCACCTTTTTCCGGAGGAGGGCCGGATGTCAGCCTCTGCTTTGCTGCTGCTTCGGCTGCCATTGAAACGGGGAGGGGGGCATGGTATTTGGGAGGGGAATACTAATTGTGCTGGAGGAAGATCCTGGAGTTTGCTGCCCCTCTTGCTGCGCATGCGGAGGAGGTTTCCCGTCAAGGCCAACGGCACCGACATTCCATCTGGGTGATGCCTTTCGAAGTTATCTCACACCTGACACTTGGGAGAATTATGATTGGACTGTAACTGGGATGCCAAGGGGAGGGGAATGGGTTATTCTATATATCATTTGCTTTCGCGCTTAAATAATCAGTCTTTCGCTTTGCTACGCTTCTAATCATTTATAATTAGTAAAAGTACACTTGATTTCTATCAATGGAGTCTCGTGGTTTTCTCTCCTAATTATTCAATGGAGGAGTGCTGACACTAACTGTCAGGAAATTTCTCCTCAGTTCTAAGTTGCTTCTCTCCTTAATTAGTTTCCACCCATTGCTTCTTGTTCTACCCTCAGGTTCCTTGGAAAATAGTTTGACTCCCTCTTCTTTGTAGCAACCCCTGAGATATTGGAACACTGCTATCATGTTTCCCCTAGTCCTTCTTTCTATTAAACTAGACATACCCAGTTCCTGCAACCGTTCTTCATATGTTTTAATCACCAGTCCCCTAATCATCTTTGTTGCTCTTCTCTGCACTCTTTCTAGAGTCTCCACATCTTTTCTACATCATGGTGACCAAAACTGAATGTCAATCCTTAAGTCTGGGGAAGGCTCTGTGTCAGAGGCAGAAAGGGGGCCAGAATGAATACCCACAATCATTTGTTATATGATCTCTGTGTAACACGGTGGGAGAGAAAGGAAGAAACAAGGTACAAGACCAACCATATAGCACACCCTGCCATATATCAAAAACATTTGATCTGCAAGTGGGCATTGTATACCACCCAAAGACTACCAAATGAGGACAAATTATTCATTGTAAAGACTACTTGGAGAGTGTCAGCCTCTGCTTTGCTGCTGCTTCGGCTGCCATTGAAACGGGGGGGGGGGGGCATGGTATTTGGGAAGGGAATCATTATGTGCTGGAGGAAGATTCTAGACGCTGGCCTGACCATCTCATTGCACATGCGGAGGAAGGGAGTTTCCTGCCAAGGTTAACTGTCCAGCATTCCATCCTGGTGATGATTTTTGAAGATATCTCCCACCTGACAGTTGGGTGAATTGTAATTGGACTATGGACTGGGGTGCCAAGGGGAGGGGATTGAACTATACATGATATTCTTTGCTTTTGCGCCTAATTAACCAGATTCAGCTTTGCTTCGCTACTATTCGTTTGTAATTAGTAAAAGTACACTTAATTTCAAGCAAATGGAGTTGAGTGGTTTCTTTCCTGATTATTAAATGAAGTAGCATCTGACAGAGAGGGAGATACCTCCAATGTAATCTACTGGATGCCCTGCATGGATTTCCACTGAGACTATGTGGGACAGACAGAAAGGAAGTTAAGCACCACATTGCAAGAATTTAAGTGAGCGCTCAGATGAGGAGACCCAAAATCATTGGAAGCATCACATTTCAATGAACAAGAACATACATTCAATGTTGCAGCTTTTAAGATTGTTGGACAAGTAACACAAAAACACCCATGGAAGTGATTGAAGCCTGGGAAACAGCCCTCCACCAGTCAACAGGAGTGCTGGTTTACCACTATCTTATCAAATACTTAGGAAGAGGGGGGCTTGGTAGTCAAGGAAACATCCAATGACTTAATGGCCAGCCATCCACACCTCAATTGACATCAAAAAGCCACATAAAACAGGCATGACATAAACACAACAAACAGACTAGCCCAAAGCTCACATTCTTATAGAGAGTAGCTTCCTGAAGATGTGTTCCAGCATGAGTCCAAAATCTCATAAGACTAAACCTCTGTGACCAACTCAATTTTGATCCTGTAACTAAATAGGATAGTCTCTGAGGACTGATTGTCAGTGTTGATTTATGTTAAGCTTTGTGGTTGATTTGTATCTGAACTTCCATTGATTTACTCTTTCCAATAATATGCATATGTCTCTGTCTCTGTCTCTCTGTCTCTCTCTGTGTGTGTAATATAGTTACTGTATGGATAGAACATTTTAGACAGTACCTGTCAGCTCCTCTCCATTAATTAATTAGGAAAGAAAGACCACGAGACTCCATGTGTGGAAAATCAAATGTACTTTTACTAATTAAGAATGGTTAAAAGGCAAAGCGTAGCGAAGTCTGATTAATTAGGCGCGAAAGCAATTGATATATAGAATAGCCCATTCCCCACCCCTTGGCATCATAGTCCCAGTCCAATCATAAGTCTTCCAAGTGTCAGGTGCAAGATAACTTCAAAAGGCATCACGAAGATGGAATGTCGGTGCCGTTAGACCTGGCGGGAAACACCCACGCATGCGTAGTCCGATCAGTCGGTGAACTCCAGAACCTTCCACCAGCACAATGAGTAACCCCTCCCAAATACCATGCCCTCCCTCCCTGTTTCACGGCAGCTGAAGCGATAGCAAAGCAGAAGCTGACATCCGGCCATCCCCCGGAAAAAGGCGATCAGGCCTGTAAAACGAAAAAAACACAAACAAACAGATGAACAACAAAACACAGAAGAGAAATGGGGGTGGGGAAGAGAAAATTAAGGCTTGTCAGGATAAGCAGCATAAAACTTCTGAAGCAGCCGGGGAGCACGAACATGGGACTTGTCAACCCATTCCGTATGGGAGGGGGGAAAATGTTTCCAAGCCACTAAGTACTGGACGCGATTACGCCGCCTGCAGGAGTCCAGAATTTCACGGACTTCAAAGTGTTGTTCACCATCAATCAACAAAGGAGCAGGTGGAGGGTAAAGTTGAAACATGAACAGGCTTAATGAGGTTAACGTGGAACACGGGATGAACACGGTTGAGATGCTTAGGCAGCTGCAAACGAACAGAAACAGGATTGATGATCTTGATGATGGGGAAAGGACCAACATACTTAGGTCCCAATTTTTTGGATTTTTGTGTGGTCTGAAGGAACTTTGTGGTCAAGTAAACCAGGTCACCCTCCTTGTACTGATACGGCTGCGTACGCTTCTTATCAGCTTGTTTCTTATGAGCGCGATGAGCAGCATCCAACGTAGCAAGAGTCAAAGGCCAAACACGGCTGAGACGCTCACTCCAGTCAGCGACGGAAGAAACTTGCGGTTGGTCACGAGGCAACTCAGGAATAGGAACAAAGTCCTGACCAAAAACAACCCGGAAAGGGGTAAAACCAGTGCTGGTATGAACAGAATTGTTGTAGGCCACTTCAGCGTGCGGCAACAAGTCCACCCAATCATCCTGCTGATAATTGATGAAACAACGTAAGTACTGTTCTAGAACAGAATTAGTCCTTTCACAGGCCCTGTTAGTCTGAGGATGGTGGGCGGAGCTAAGGCCCTGGGCGGAGCCAATGCGCTTAAGAAATTCCTTCCAGAAGGTTGAGGTGAATTGGACACATCTATCAGAAATAATACGATCAGGCACTCCATGCAACCGGTAAACATGGGAAATGAAGAGTTTAGCGAGAGCCTTAGCAGAAGGAATCTTGTGGCAAGGTATAAAATGAACTTGTTTGGAAAATAAGTCCGTAACGACCCAAATGATGGTGTGCCCCTGGCTCTCAGGAAGCTCGACAATGAAGTCCATTGAAATTTCTTTCCAAGGGGCAACAGGCCGTGCCACAGATTGGAGCAGCCCTTGCGGTTTTCCAGGTGGCCTTTTAGCGGCCGCACAAACCGGACAACTGGCAACATACAGTTCAATGTCCTTTTTCAAAGAGGGCCACCAGAATTGCCTCTTTACGAGATGTAAAGTTTTTACGAAACCAAAGTGACCCGCCAATTTGGAATCGTGAGCACGTTGGAGGACGACGAGACGAAGAGAGGCGGGAACATCCTGAGTCAAGGAGGGCGGGAAGGCTTTCTGGCCCCCCATTGGGCGGAACTCTCAACTCTATTGGGATTAGCATAGGGCCTTTGTTTGAACTCACCCAGCGAGGCGAGGCGTCGTCATCAGAGTCATCAGAGGAGCTGGTGGAGACGTCAGCTTCTCCCTCCAAGGCCTGGCTGAATTGCGGGGCGGTGGAATCCACAGCGAACGTGGCTTCCTTTTTCTTCTTGTCTGGGGACTTGCCGGATTTCCCCTCCCGTTTGGAGGGGTTTGGGGTGGTCGAGGGTAGCTTAGCATGGCATTCTGGCGCGCGATGGCCTCCCTTTCCACAACGAAAGCAGGTAAATGGTCTGGCTTTTCCAGAGGGGCCTCCCCTCCCTTCGCCTCTCACTCCGAAAGGGGTTTTGCGGCTTGGGGGGGGGGAAGATCTCGCTGCTCTCTCCCTTTGCTTCTCCCTCTCCTCCTTTGCACATCAGAGTCTCATTAAATCCAGTTCAATATCAGCTGCGTTTTCAAACCAAACTGTTAGGCGTTTGGGAAGGTGGCGATTAACACTGTTGATAAATATCTTCATCCAAGCCCAAAGCAAATTTGTCCAAAAGGGCTTCTTCACTCCATCCCCTCATGTAATTACACAGGTGTTGAAACTCCTGAATGTACTGGGATACCGGCCTGTCCCCCTGCGTGAGGGTCATAAATTTCAGTTTGCCCCGTTTCTCAGTCAGGGGGCATCAAATCGCCTCTTGAACGCTCCCATAAACTCCCTTAAAATTCCTCAGGAGGGGGGAGTTGGTCTGGTGCAAGCCTGTTCCCCAGTCAGAGGCCTCGTCATCCAAAGCAAGCAAAATCATGCGCACTTTCATGGTATCTGATTCAAAATCGGGCCCATAGATTTCCATGTAATTATAAACCTGCATGATGAAAGACCCCAGCTTCTTAGGATTTCCATCATACTTTACAGTTAAGGGGGGGGACTTTAGCCATTCTGCGTCGTCTGGGGGGTGGGGTCCCTGGTCTGGCAGCACCCCTGGCTGGGGGGGTGAAGCTGCCCGTGGGTTTTCTTGCTCCCACCCCCTCTCGGCCTTTTCTCCCTCCCCGAATCTTTGCCCAGAGTACCTCTGTTCCAAGTAATCAGGTTGACCTCTTTCCTGGGGTCTTCGTTCGGCCCCCGCCTCAAACGGCCTTTCCTGGTGTTTTCTTCTGGTAACGGCCGCATCCCAGTTTGCACCATCTTCTCTTTGTCCCACCGACAAGGACCAACGGGGGGGGGGACTCGCAGGGCTCGTTATTTCCAGCTGAGCCAACTCTTCAGGAAATAAGATATCAGTGGGTTCTTTTTCCTTTTCCCCATTGCTGGCTTGCGAAGACATTTTCTCTGTTTTGTCTTCTTGTAGGTTTCACCCTCCACGGTAGATTGTATTCTCCTGGTAGGGTGTTGTTGAGACTTTGCTAACTGTCAGCTCCTCTCCATTAATTAATTAGGAAAGAAAGACCACGAGACTCCATGTGTGGAAAATCAAATGTACTTTTACTAATTAAGAATTGTTAAAAGGCAAAGCGTAGCGAAGTCTGATTAATTAGGCGCGAAAGCAATTGATATATAGAATAGCCCATTCCCCACCCCTTGGCATCATAGTCCCAGTCCAATCATAAGTCTTCCAAGTGTCAGGTGCAAGATAACTTCAAAAGGCATCACGAAGATGGAATGTCGGTGCCGTTAGACCTGGCGGGAAACACCCACGCATGCGTAGTCCGATCAGTCGGTGAACTCCAGAACCTTCCACCAGCACAATGAGTAACCCCTCCCAAATACCATGCCCTCCCTCCCCGTTTCACGGCAGCTGAAGCGATAGCAAAGCAGAAGCTGACAGTACCAGGATTGCTTAATTTAAACCAAGCTCATTAATGAGAATAGGTCCTCACATAAGCAAATTTGAGCAATGCAGACATTGTATATTAGAATATATACACGACTTAATGGAGTTGTAGTGGTTAAAAGGATCTCCTAACAAACTAGCCATATCTTTTTACATGTTATAAATAAGTCAAGGCCTTGGAATAAGAATTAAATAACTACTTTGTTTTTAAGGCTTCTATGAGCCTTTATTGTACTATTCAGGTTGATTTCTTTGCTTTTACCTGTTCATTTTGGTCCCAACTTAGCAGTTCTGATTAGTTCTGTAAACAGACAGAAAATGCTTTCATAACTTTTGTTTTTATTTTCTTAGTAAACTCTGGTTCTCTGCAGAATTAATGTAGAGATAGTTCTACTTGAGCAGAGCCAAGTGCTAATTTATAGAGTACATTTTTAAACTCATGTTGAAATTATTCCAGTTTCAACACTTCCTCTTATTGTTCTGAAGTGTTATAGTCAAGCACTAACACCTTTTTACTAATTGCTTAGGGAAATTAACCAATTCATCAGATATTCTAGAAAAGTTACTTTTTTCATATAGTTGTTTCATATGGTTATAAAAGAAACATGGGCCAACATGAATAGGCTTTCTGTTAACTTTAATCAATGTGAAAACAATTCTAATGATTCTCAGAACCCACTTTGAGTCCAAATGATATTTTTGTCTAATCTATCAAGCATTTTCACTAAAAACAAAATTTAGGCATAAATCCAGATATTAGGTTTATTATGAAGCTACTTCACATTCTATTTTAATAATCCGGTCTGCTTTCAAAGCAGATTTCAGAAGTATATCCTTACTCTGTTGGATAGCTTTAATGGGATTACCTTTAAGACTGTTCTAATAACTGGTGTTATTAAATTGTCCAGCTCCCACTTGGATTTATGCATAACCACTGGAGTTTCCCCTCTTTTTTCCTGATTTTGTTACAAATTGGAATTAGTGTCATCTAGTATAGGGTTTCATGTTTTAAAGAGGATTGGATCTTTCAATTAAATCCCCACACAGTGCACTATGTTTTTAAAATCTCCTTATTTTGGAAAATCCTAATCCATAGAGCATATCCAGAAGGGGATTAAACACACAGTTTAGGACACATGTGACAGAAGTCTAATTAGAGAGCCCATAATACAACTACAATGAAAGTCAGATTTTTACAAAGAAAAGTTTAACACGCAGCACCAAGGAATTATAGCTGAAAGTCATTCAAGTTAGATGACAATAGTCTTTTAATTCCCCCTTTTAAAAACAAAATGGTTTTATCCACTACAAATGCCAAGATGAGCAAAATCTCTAAGGATGCATAGTTTTTGCATTCTATTTTGAGTGCAGGAATGTGGAAGAGTTAATTCTTAAACAGCTAAGTTTGCTCCCCTTAGAGAGACCAATTGTCTATTTTATTCTCTGTCAGATGGAAACACAGCATGTTCTCTAGTTTTCATCATAAATAAGGAAAGGAACCTGAAGCTATCTAGATACAGATACCTTAGTATCTGTATCCTAGAGGGCTTCATATCTTATTAAATATAGAACAAGTGGCTTGCGTACTAAATCTGCAGGAATGAACACATGTTATTCTACAGATTTTAGTAGATTTTATTGGTAAATACTATGCTCAGATTTGAATACAGTTGTTCACAGATTTGTTCACAGATGTACTTAAAAGAATCTAATTCTTTGGGCTCATATTGCTGGGGAGTGTAGGGAGTGACCAGACTGAACCTGAAGGAAGGATCAAGCCCGTAATCATTCTTGAATCACTTCACACCCACAAGAGATCTAAGTCCACCTTGAATTCCATATCTATCCCTGTTTGCTTTGAGTGTTACTAGAATAGACTTTTGTAGAAAGCATATGTTTGCAATAAACCTTTATATTCATTTGAACTGCCTAGACTTCCTGATTTTCTTAGGTAGGTTGCTAATCTGATTATCTGTCAGACTGGTAAATATTCCTGATTTCTAGAACTGTAGAGTTACTCTATTTGTTTCTAGAAACCTTATACATAATTTATGTTGGATTCTGATCTGAACTCACTATGGGTGAGATGAGAGCATTTTTGAATCCAGAACTTATTTTCAGTTTTAGCAATATTATTTGTATTGTATTTGTATTTATTTGTCTTGTATGCCGCCCACTCCCGAAGGACTCCGGGCGGCTCACAAAAGACAAGGGAAGGGGGATAAATAGACAAAGACAACACTTTAAAAACACAACATTCACAATTTCCGTGGGGCTGGATGTTTCACAAGCCCCCCGGCCTGCTGGAGCAGCCAGGACTTGGTGGCTTTGCGGAAGGCCGGGAGGGTAGTAAGGGTCTGGATCTCCACGGGGAGGTCATTCCAGAGGGCTGGAGCTGCAACAGAGAAGGCTCTCCCCCGGGGAGTCACCAGCCGACATTGGCTGGCAGATGGAATCCAGAGGAGACCTAACCTGTGAGATCTTATCGGTCTGAGGGAGGTAATCGGCAGGAGGCGGTCTCTCAGGTACCCAGGTCCGATGCCATGTAGGGCTTTATAGGTTACGACCAGCACCTTGAAGCGTGTTCAGAGACTAATGGGTAGCCAGTGCAGCTCGCGGAGGATAGGTGTGACGTGGGTGTACCTTGGTGCACCCACAATCGCTCGCGCGGCTGCATTCTGGACTAACTGAAGTCTTTGAACACTCTTTAAGGGCAGCCCCATGTAGAGTGCATTACAGAAATCCAGTCTTGAGGTCACAAGGGCGTGAGTGACTGTCTGAAGGGCCTCCCGATCCAGGTAGGGTCGCAATTGGTGAACCAGGCGAACCTAGGCAAAGGTCCCCCTGGTCACAGCCGACAAATGGTGTTCTAAAGTCAGCTGAAGATCCAGGAGTACTCCCAAATTGCGAACCCTCTCTGAGGGGCGTATAGTTTCACCTCCCAGGCTGAGAGATGGAATAGTTGGCCAATCTTTGGGAGGGAACATCAGAAGCCACTCGGTCTTGTCTGGATTGAGTGCCAACTTGTTTGCTCCCATCCAGACCCTAACAGCCTCCAGGCACTGGCACATCACTTCTACTGCTTCGCTGAGTTGGCACGGGGCAGACAGATACAGCTGCGTATCGTCCGCGTATTGGTGGTACTTAATCCCGTGCCGGCGCATGATCTCACCCAGCGGCTTCATGTAGATGTTAAATAGGAGGGGGGACAGGACCGAGCCCTGCAGCACCCCATAGTTGAGGGGCCTTGTGGTCGACCTCTGCCCTCCGACCGACACCGACTGCGACCTGTCCGAGAGGTAGGAGGAGAACAATCGAAGAACGGTGCCTCCCACTCCCACCTCTTGCAACCGTCGCAGAAGGATACCATGGTCGATGGTATCGAAGGCCGCTGAGAGGTCAAGGAGCACAAGGATAGAGGGGTGACCCCTATCCCTGGCTCGCCAGAGATCATCGATCAGTGCAACCAAAGCAGTTTCCATGCTGTAACCAGGCCTGAAACCCGACTGATAGGAATCTAGATAATCGGTTTCATCCAAGGACCGTCGGAGTTGAGAGGCCATCATTTTCTCAACAACCTTCCCAACAAAGGGAAGGTTGGAGATTGGACGATAGTTGCTCAAAATGGCTGGGTCCAGAGACGGTTTCTTCAGGAGGGGTCTCACCACCGCATCCTTTAGGAGGAGCGGGAAAATTCCCTCCCGGAGAGAGGTGTTAACAATCGTCCGGATCCAGCCACGTGTCACCTCCCTGCTGGTCGAGACCAGCCAGGAGGGGCACGGGTCCAGTATACAAGTGGAGGCACTCACCGCTCCCATGGCCTTGTCCACTTCCTCAGGAGAAGCAAGTTGAAACTCAATCCATAAAGTATGCTCAAGACCTTCCCCCGGTACCTCGGCTGGTACCGTGCAATTGGAGTCCAGCTCTGTCCAAATCCGAGCGACTTTATCTGTTAAATACTGAACAAATTCCTCAGCTCTACCTTGTAAAGGGTCATCCGCATCCCTCCCTTTCAAGAGGGAGCGGGTTATTCTAAACAAGGTGGCTGGGCGCGATTCAGCGGATGCAATAAGGGCGGCAAAATGCTCACATTTCGCCGCCCGTATTGCCACGAGATAGGCTCTGATAAAGGCTCTCATCAGTGCTCGGTCTGACTCAGATTTACTGGCCCTCCAGCGGCGCTCTAGGCGTCTCTTTTGGCACTTCATCTCCCAGAGTTCCTCGGTGAACCAAGGGGCCCTCCTGGATCCGCTGCCTCGGAGAGGTCGCAAAGGTGCAATCCGGTTTAGAGCCCCCGCCGCCGCTGTATTCCAGGCAGTGACTAAGGACTCCACCGGGTTGTGGACGATAGTGTCAGGTATTTCTCCAAGCGCCGTCTGAAATCCCATAGGGTCCATCAGGTGCCTGGGGCAGAACCACCTAATCGGTTCCCCCTCCCTACAGTGGGGGATTGGTTTCCGAAAGTCAAGCCTCAGTAGGAAGTGATCAGACCATGACAAGGGCAAGGTTTTAATGCCCTTCAACTCTAGATCACATCTCCACTGCTCCGAAAGGAATACGAGGTCAAGCGTGTGACCCGCTGAATGAATTGAACCCCAAATTACTTGGGTCAAGTCCATGGCTGTCATGGAAGCCATGAACTCCTGCGCCCTGTCAGAGTGTTCACCAAGTGTAGGCAGGTTGAAATCCCCCAGAATCATAAGCCTGGGGAACTCTACCACCAACTCGGCTACTGACTCGAGGAGTGAGGGGAGGGCTGTTGCAACGCTGTTGGGAGGTAGGTAAATAAAAGTAAATAAAAGCTGTCTAAAACTAGAAATCAGTTCAGTCATTCACATTCTAGACCCACATAAGTTTTAAGTTTAAAAGTCCCCTACAAGTGATCTTCTATAAGAATTTACATGTAGAATGAGAACAAGGAAGGATCAGGGAAAACAGGGGACAGGAGCAGAAGATATTCATAAAAAAAATATACAGTTAGGGTCAAGGTGCAATATTAATACTGTACTAGGTATAGTGAAGTCCAATATTATTAAAATGTTTTCTTTAACAGAATAACAGAATTGAAAGGGACCTTGGAGGTCTTCTAGTTTAACCGTTGCTCAGGCAGGAAACCCTACACCATTTCAGACAAATTGTTGTTCAATCTCTTCTTAAAAAGTTCTGATGAAAGAAATGTCCTTCTGGGTATGGCTTCAAGTGGGGAAAAAGACACTGGAGACATGGAGGCTGCTTGGAAAGATGGTTTATTGGTGGACAGGACCACCTGTCTTGAGTCCTGAACAGAAAAGGTGATCACATGCTTCAATGTTGGTGGAGAAGAAGGGCTGAGGAAGGGGCTTGCTAGGCTTTTTATAACCTGTTCAGTCCACCTCTCTGTTTCCTGTTCCTGTGTAAGAAATGTATTCTGATTGGTTGTCAGACTCCAATGGGGCCATGCAGGGGCAACTCTCTAGGCTGTGTTTTGAATCCAGGTTTGGTTGAGTTCTCAGATGCCATGTGGTCAGTTGAGTAAAGGGCCAATATTATCATGCTTTTAATCCCATCCCCCTGCAGCAGCAGTGGAGAAGCCTTTATTATGTAAAGTGGACTAGCTCGGCCTTCTTAATGGCCCATTGACAAAAGTGGGGATGGGCAGGAAGCTACAGGCAGCTATTCTGTCTTTTAAAACATGTTTCTTTCTTTTCATACAGATAAATATTCTGCCTTTTCAATATTTCCTAGGATATTTCATTTTTCTGGGAGAGGGCTGGATGATAACTTCCCACAATCCCTCCTTTTTTTTCAAAACATGTGAGTGAAACGCACATGTTTTTGACAAAAGATTAAAATTGGTTAGATCAGGGAGATTTAATTCTTCTGATGGAAAGACATTGAAAGAGACAGCAGAAGGATCTCTTCGGTGGCTCCCAGAGAGCTTTCAACCATGAAGGTCTAGCAATCAGGGCACAATTTCTGGAAAGAAATTTACAGTATCCAATTTTCCATGCCAATTAGTAGCAGATATCACTTTCTGTGAGCTTCCAGACAGGTTTCAAACAAGCAGAAATCCCAAAATTCTTCACAGCCATGCTTTCCCTTTAAGTTACAGGCTTCCCATTTCAAAGGGATGGTTCTTGAACCTGCCCTAGCTCTTATTTTAGTGAGTCCAAATTGAGTTTAGCTACTGTGCAATTCAGGCTATTTACTATTTGTAAAATTACATACAATGAGCCTGGGGACTCCTACTCATGAGACCACCAGTGCAACATATCCTGCTTTACTGGGCAGCGTGGTTTTTTTTGGTCACAATGAGGGCTTGGTTTTTTTTTGGGAGATCCTCTCTGCTAGCTCTTCAACTGGGGGAATTGCCTAAGGGGAATTGACCCTCCCTCATGGGATTAAAAGGGAGAAATCACTGTTCAGGCTTTTGTGCCAGGGCAAAAATCAACCTAGGAAAAGCTTTGTATGGAGTTAAGTCAAGGAGATAGTTTCAATCAATTCTGAATGGGGTCTCTCCCTCCCCCCTTCTCTTTTTTCTGTGTGTGTGTGTGTGTGTGTGTGTGTGTGTGTGTAGCTGCTTCTACAATACAGAAAATACAGATATTTTGGACAAAATCTCCCTCTCACTAGACAGAAATCTAAGGTGTTCAGAACTTGCTGTGCTAGCCATTCTCAAATACAATTCTTACATGAATACATTAAACTGATTACAATATAAACGAGACAAGAAAGAAATCTTACAATGAATTTCTGTGAAGGAGGCAAAGAAAAAAACTTTACAATCAATTTTCACCCTCCCCCATAGTCTTTACAGCTGTCTTCTGGGGATAGAAGAGAGTCTTTTGGTCTTTACTTCTCCATCTCAGGATCCGTTCTTTCATATCTGCTGGATGGCATTAGGCTTAGCTTACTGGTAAGAGTGGTCAGTCAGGCTTGGTAGAGTCTGTCCCAGGCTTGGCTAAGTTTTTTCCTCATGTCAGGTTTTATCAGGATGCAACCACCAGCAGCCAATTCAAGAGTTATGGTTTGAGCTAGCAGTCCTTTGTTTCTGAGGTGAAGAAAAGAGAGGCCAAGAATACAGTTCTTTATAGACATATCTTTAGTCTCATGTTGTGGAATCTCACCCATTCTGTCCAAGTGTGGAAATCCAAACATTATTCCAGAAGGCAGATGATGTAAATTTCATGGAACATGACATTCCCACTGCCTCTATGATTGAAACACTTTTGCAGTAAGATGAGTAAATTTTCAAAAGGACAACAACTTGTGTTGCAAACAAACAAACAAACAAAATATCATAGGGTAGAGCACCTTGACTCAGAAGCTTTTAAAAATGCACTCAGGTGTAGAAAAGGGAGGGAAGAAGAACAGCTTTTAAAAAATGCAATTAAAAAAGAGGTACTGTGAGTCAACACTCCAAAATATCAGATTCCATTCAGATGGAAGCAAATTCTCATTATGTTAAAACATTTACAAATGTAAGCAAAATGTCTCAAAATCATTTCTTTTTATAGGTTTAATTAAGCATTTTAAACCTCAAAAATTTCCAGAAGAAAAAAAAATCAAAATTGTATTCAGAGCAGAAAAGAAAATGTAGTTGCATAACTTTTATATGCAGATTAAAAGATAACAATGAAAGGTAAAGGTGCAGTAGCAGGTCACCTATTTACTCCAAATTTCTCAGAAGAGAGAGGAAAAAATGGTTAAAGTGAGCAGAAAAACTTCAGCCCCCCTTCAATGACCCAAAAGGAAGGAGGGAAAGAAGGGGGGGATGCACAGAGGCATTCACAGGTATCACTGGGAGCATTTCATACACACACTCATGGTAAAAATGATCAGACACTCACTCTCCCCGCCTTTCCTGCTTCCCTCCAAAGAATGACCCAGAAGGAAGAGGAGGGGGGGAATTCACACAGGCAATCACAGGTCTCTGGATCCCTTCACTTATCACTCCCTGGGGCATCGGGGACACATACTCACATTCATACTGCAATCAGACCTTCATGCTTGCTCATGCCAACCAATCATTATAACTATTTCAGGAAGCTTTTTTCACAAGCCACCAAGCTTCATTTTCTTTTATTAGAGGATCTCACCCTCCCTTCAGGTTTGGAAATGATAACACACAAGCATACACACACATACCATTAAACAACCTTGCAACTTACTGTTTCTTTATATAAAAGGGAATCAAAGTACATTCACACCAACTTTTACCATCAACACTCACATTTGCACTGCAATCAGGCTGCTTGTGTAAATTAATTTCACATACAAAAATCCCATTTCATTCTTTCTTTATGCAAAGCAGTTATTACAATTATTTCAGGGAGCTGTACATTAGCCAATGAGCTCCATTTTCTATTATTAAGGGATCTCAACTTCCTCCAGGTCTGGAAATGATTACACACACACACATACATGCACACATACCATGGAACAACACTTTCAGCCCTGGGGGAGGTCCTGTCCCTTTAAATCTTCAAATTTCTTTTATTGGGGAACATGTGGCTCATTCTCCAAGCAGTGGGGAAACTCAGAGAGCAGCTTAAATCCTAACTACTCTCCCATTCCCCACAGCTTCAAGCCCAAGCTGAGAAGCTTACTTATTTTGCCAGCTGGTCAAATATATCACAATCAATTCAATGCCGTTCAATTCTACATGTTATTAGTGTAGATGCACACCTAAGAATTTTTAACAGACATTACATCAAATTAATCAAGTCCAATTACCTAGGTCTTCCCATTCAGACAGGCGTTACCTTATTACCTGCTAAATTTCTTACTTTTGCTCGAAATTACGCCCATTGTTCTATCTCCTTAAGCACTAGATTGTTAATACCTGTCTCTGCCCTGGGGTGTTCTGTTTCAAAATTTGGATCTGCCAGCCCACGCTGGATAATTTTTAAAGATCCAAATTCTTTATCTTGACCTCCCAGCCTGCGCTGGCATATTTTTAAAGAACAAGATGTATTGTCAACAGCTCTCCATTAGATAATTAGGAAAGAAAACCACGAGACTCCATGTGTAGAAATCAAGTGTACTTTTACTAATTATAAATGATTAAAGGCATAGCGAAGCGAAGTCTGATTATTTAGGCGCGAAAGCGATTGATATATAGAATAGCCCATTCCCCACCCATTGGCATCACAGTTACAGTCCAATCATAATTCTCTCAAGTGTCAGGTGTGAGATAACTTCAAAAGGCATCACGAAGATGGAATGTCGGTGCCGTTAGTCCTGGCGGGAATCTCCCACGCATGCGTAGTCCGACAGGCAGCTGAACTCCAGAACCTTCCTCCAGCACAATGAGTAACCCCTCCCAAATACCATGCCCTCCCTCCCCGTTTCATGGCAGCCGAAGCAACAGCAAAGCAGAGGCTGACATCCGGCCGTCCCCCGGAAAAAGGCATTCAGGCCTGGAAAACGAGAAAACACAAACAAACAGACAACAACAAAAAACAGAAGAGAAAAAGAGCAGGGGGGGGGGGAGAAAAAGTCAAAGCTTGTCAGGATAAGCAGAATAAAACTGTCGAAGCAGCCGGGGGGGCACGGACATGGGACTTGTCCACCCATTCGGTATGAGATGGAGGAAAATGCTTCCAAGCCACTAGGTACTGTATCCGATTTCGCCGCCACCGAGAGTCCAATATCTCACGAACTTCAAAATCCCGTTCACCATCAACCAACAGGGGGGCAGGCGGAGGGTCCACAGGTGGATGCAAAGTAGAAACACGAACAGGCTTAATGAGGTTAACGTGGAATACAGGATAAACACGGTTGAGATGCTTGGGCAGCTGCAAACGAACTGAAACAGGATTGATGATCTTGATGATGGGAAACGGGCCCACGTACTTAGGCCCCAATTTCTTCGACTTTTGTGTAGTTTGAAGGAACTTCGTGGAGAAATAAACCAGGTCACCCTCTCTGTACTGGTAAGGTTGTGCACACTTCTTATCAGACTGTTTCTTATGAGCACGATGCGCAGCATCCAAAGTACTAAGAGCCAAAGGCCAAACATGGCTCAAACGTTCGCTCCAATCAGTGACGGAAGAAACTTGTGGCTGTTCACGGGGAAGTTCAGGAATAGGAACAAAATCCTGACCAAAAACAACACGAAAAGGAGTGAAACCAGTGCTGCTATGGA
This sequence comes from Thamnophis sirtalis, assembly GCF_051295495.1. NCBI lineage: Eukaryota > Metazoa > Chordata > Lepidosauria > Squamata > Natricidae > Thamnophis > Thamnophis sirtalis. The sequence goes on along the minus strand of NW_028261390.1, from coordinate 39,190,913 downwards.
CAGAATTATTATAGGCCACTTCAGCGTGCGGCAGCAAGTCCACCCAATCATCTTGCTGATAATTGATGAAACAACGTAAATATTGTTCCAGAACAGAATTAGTCCTCTCGCAAGCCCCATTAGTCTGAGGGTGGTGGGCGGAGCTTAGTCCCTGGGCGGAGCCAATGCGTTTAAGAAATTCCTTCCAGAAAACTGGACACCTCTATCGGAAATGATGCGATCAGGCACCCCATGCAAACGGTAAATGTGAGAAATGAAGAGTTTAGCCAGTGCCTTTGCAGAAGGAATCTTGTGGCACGGAACAAAATGGACTTGTTTTGAAAATAAGTCAGTAACCACCCAAATGACGGTGTGCCCCTGGCTCTCAAGAAGTTCGACAATGAAGTCCATAGAAATTTCCTTCCAAGGGGCGACAGGGCGGGCTACAGATTGGAGTAGGCCTTGTGGCTTCCCAGGTGGCCGTTTGGCGGCTGCACAGACCGGACAACTGGCAACATAAAGTTCAATGTCCTTTTTCAAAAAGGGCCACCAAAATTGCCTCTTCACCAGATGCAATGTTTTTACAAATCCAAAGTGACCCGCCAACTTTGAATCGTGAGCTCATTGGAGAACGACGAGACGAAGAGAGGTGGGGACGTAAAGCTTAGCTTTACGTAAATCAACCCTCATTGTGCACTCACCCTGATGCTGCTGGAACCAGTCATCCTGGGGAAGGGCCAGTTTGAGGTCAGAAAGGAAATCCTGAGGCACCTCCACTTTCGAGCGCGCCTGCTGTCGAGTGACCACCGGAGCCGCAAGGCTGGATGCGGGAACAACAGGCTGAACAATACTCAGTTTAGAGCAGTTGTATTGAGGGAGTCTGGACAAAGCATCAGCCATGAAATTCTTCCCTCCTGGGATGTACTTGAGTGTAAAATTGAAGGGGTTGAAATGCTGAGCCCAGCGCATCTGCTTAGGGGAGAGGCGGTGTGGAGTTCTCAAAGCCTCCAAATTTTTATGGTCAGTCCACACCTCAAAGGGGTGCTTAGCGCCCTCTAGAAAATGGTGCCACGTGGCCAAGGCCCAGCGTACTGCAAATGCCTCTTTCTCCCAGATTGCCCAACGTCTTTCAGTGTCAGTGAGCTTGCGTGAGGTGTAAGCGCAAGGTTGCAAATTACCTTGATCGTTGGCTTGAAGCAAGACGGCCCCAACAGCCACGTCGCTGGCATCAGCTTGGACGACGAAAGGCTTGTCCATGTCCGGATGCTTCAGAACCGGTTCCGCTGCAAAGAGGCGCTTCAACTTCTCGAAAGCAGCTTGACACTCCATGGTCCAATCCAGTAGCTTGCTAGGCTTAGGTTTAGGTCCACCTTTGGACTTCAACAAGTTAGTGATAGGAAGTGCAATTTTGGCAAAAGAAGGGATGAACTGACGATAGAAATTGGCAAAACCCAAAAACTTTTGTAATTGCCTGCGTGTATGGGGCGTCTCCCACTCAGTGACCGCCTTCACCTTGCCAGGGTCCATCTCAATGCCAGCGGGGGATATACGATACCCCAGGTAGTCAATCCTTTCCTGGTGAAATTCACACTTGGACAATTTGACATACAGTTCAGCGGCCCTGAGCTTTTTCAAGACAGTGCGGACCAACGTGACGTGTTCATCATAAGTCTGAGTGTAAATAAGGATATCGTCCAAATATATGATAACGCCTTTGTAAAGATGGTCATGCAAGATCTCATTAATTAATTGCATGAAAACTGCAGGTGCCCCCTGCAGGCCAAAGGGCATCACTCGGAACTGGAAGCAACTGAGGGGGCAGTTGAAAGCAGTCTTCCACTCATCCCCCTCCTTAATACGGACTCTATAGTACGCTTCCCTGAGGTCCAGCTTAGTGAAGATGTGGCCCTTCCCCAATTGGGCTAACATGTCCTTCATTAGCGGCAACGGGTAGAGGTTTTGGGCAGAGATACCGTTTAGGTTTTTGAAATTAACACATAATCTCAGGGAGCCATCCTTCTTCTCTCTGAATAATACGGGTGCAGCTACTTTGGGTCGTGCTGGCTCGATGAAACCTCTTTCCAAGTTTTTATCAATGAATTTTCTCATTTCCTCCATCTCTCTAGGGGACATGGAATATATTTGGGGCTTTGGAAGCTTAACACCGGGCAAAATATCGATGGAGCAATCAGTAGGTCTGTGGGGCGGAAGTTTATCTGAAGATTTTTCACTAAAAACTCCCCTCAGGTCCCAATACACTTTCGGAATCTTTTCCTCTCCTTCAATGCTCTCCTGACCCCTGGCGGCCAAAGCGGGGCTGCAGCCAGCATGCTCCGGGGAAACGCCCTCCCCGTCTGGAGGTGTGCTTGTGCGAATGCGCAGCCATCCCTCCCTCCAATTTATGCGAGGGTTCCATTTTCGAAGCCAGGGGAGGCCTAAAATGAGGGGTCTGTCCATTCCAGGAGCCACAATAAAAGAGATTAATTCTATGTGGGTGCCCATTTTCATCTCTAGAGGTTCAGTATAGAAGTGGGCTGGGCCACCCACTGCTATGGACCCATCTATTTGGCAAAATACAATAGGGGTTTTCAAAGTCCTTAATTTGAGGCCCAGTTTTTCCACCATTGCAGGGTTGATCATACATCGGGAGCAACCCGAGTCAAGGAGGGCGGGAAGCTGCTCTGACACCCCATCGGGCGGTACCCTTAATTCTATTGGGATCAGCATGGGGCCTTTGTTTGAACTCACCCAGCGAGGCGAGGCGTCGTCATCGGAGTCATCAGAGGAGCTGGCAGTGGCGTCAGCTTCTTCCTCCACATTCTGCCTGAACCGCGGGGGGTGGTGGTATCAGCAGCGAAGGCAGCTTCGTTCTTCTTTTTGTCTGGGGCCTTGCTTGTCTTCCCTTCCCTCTTGGTAGGGGGTGGGGTGGTCGTGGGAAGTTCAGAGCGGCACTCTGGAGCATGGTGGCCCCCCCTCCCGCAACGGAAACATGCGAACGGCTTGACCTTGCCTGTGGAGCCTCCCTTTCCTTATTCCTGACTCGGAAAGGGGGCTTTTGAGTTGGGGGGGTGATTTTCCTGCTCTCTCTCTCTCTCTCTCATCCCTCGCACATTGAAGTCTAATCAAATCAAGCTCAATGTCTGCTGCATTTTCATACCAAGCTGTAACGCGCTTGGGAAGGTGTCGATTAACACATTGTTGATAAATGTCCTCATTTAATCCTAATACAAATTGGTCCAAAAGCGCCTCCTGAGACCAACCTCCCATATAAGAAGAGAGTTGTTGAAACTCCTGAATATACTGAGCCACCGGTCTATCTCCCTGCCTGAGAGTCATAAATTTCAACTTTCCCCGTTTCTCAGTTAGGGGGTCATCAAATCTTCTCTTAAACGCAGTCATAAAAGCATCAAAATCCCTCAGGAGGGGGGAATTGCTTTGGTGCAGACTCATGCACCATTCGGCTGCCTCTTCCTCCAAAGCAAGCATCACCATTCGTACTTTCATGTCATCCGATTCTAAATCGGGTCCATAAATTTCCATAAAGTTATAAACTTGCATAATGAAGAGGCCCAGTTTTTTCGGATTCCCGTCATATTTTACAGTTAAGGGAGGGACTTTTGCCATTCTGAGTCTTCTGGGGGGCCCCCCTGCTCTGGCAACCGCCCTGGCTGGGGGGGGGGGAGAAGTGGTTTCTGGGTTAGTTTGCTCCCATCCTCCCTTGGCCTCTTCACCCTCCCTGAATTTTTGCATAGAGTACCTTTGTTCAAAGTCTTCTGTTTGGTCTCTTTCTCGGGGTTTTCGTTCGGGCAAGATTTGTTCCATCTCAAGTGGCTTCGCCTTTTGTTTTCTCCTGGTAACTCCAGCATCCCAACTTTCGCTGTCCTCTTTTTGCCCCACAGTCAAGGACCATCGAGGGGGAATGACAGGGTCCGCTATTCCTAACCCAGCCATTCTCCCAGGTAATGATGGGTCAGCGGTTTCCCTTTCAATTTCTTCATCGCTTGCTTGCAAAGACATCTCTCTCATTTCTTCTTGTAAGTACACCCCCCACGGAAGGTTGAAATCTCCTGGTGGGGTGCGAGTGAGACTTCGCTTACTGTCAGCAGCTCTCCATTAGATAATTAGGAAAGAAAACCACGAGACTCCATGTGTAGAAATCAAGTGTACTTTTACTAATTATAAATGATTAAAGGCTTAGCGAAGCGAAGTCTGATTATTTAGGTGCGAAAGCGATTGATATATAGAATAGCCCATTCCCCACCCCTTGGCATCACAGTTACAGTCCAATCATAATTCTCTCAAGTGTCAGGTGTGAGATAACTTCAAAAGGCATCACGAAGATGGAATGTCGGTGCCGTTAGTCCTGGCGGGAATCTCCCACGCATGCGTAGTCCGACAGGCAGCTGAACTCCAGAACCTTCCTCCAGCACAATGAGTAACCCCTCCCAAATACCATGCCCTCCCTCCCTGTTTCATGGCAGCCGAAGCAACAGCAAAGCAGAGGCTGACATGTATAGAGACAATGTATAGAGATGTTTGTCCACACATTGTTTGCATTGGCCAGGGTTCTAGGTTGAATCTCCCAGCGAGCACTGGCATATTTTTAAAGATCCAAACCCTTAGCTCTCCCAGCAATCGCTGGCATAGTTATAAGACCAAGATGTATGGAGACTTTCATTAACACATCGTTTGCATCTGGGTGGGGCTCGAGCTCTACTTTTCTTTTTAAAGACAGCTATTGCTGCTGCAACAGCATTCTAACATATCCCTATGGACTCCTTAGTCACTTTGGGGAAGAAACTCAGGTAGAACTTCTCTTCAGTTCATCTGATGGTGGCCAGAAAATCAGCAAATTTGTTGAAAAATCTAAATCAAAACTGCATTCTAGAGACCAGGTTTCTACTTTAGGATAGAATAGAGTAGGTTGGCCAGATAGATGTGCAGAGGGTTTTTACTCAGGTTGAAGGCAAACCTTTAGTAGGAATTTCCTTCATCTCATACATGCACACACAAGGCAACACTCTCCTTCTTCCCCCTGAAAGGAAAAAAAAATCTATACTCACCTGAAGAGTACAATCTTCCAGGGCTGAAAGACATGAGAACAAGGTTCCCTCCCCCACAGAAAAGGCATTTTGGGGGGATTAGATGTAAGGGAGGGGCATGGGGGTGGGTAGAAAGCTTGCAGGCAGAGTTTTAAAAAAAGTAAAATCATCAGTTACTAAACAGATGAACTGGTAACATTATGGAGATATCACAGATGAGAAATGGGGTCTGGATTCTTCAGGAAAGAAATAAACAGGTAAAATCATTTAAACACACAATAAATGCAAGGATGAAACTTTTCTTGTAAATGAACTTAAAACATTTCCTGGGTTGTTACTTTAAGGTATAGGGAAGGAAGAAAGGGGAAAAAATACTTCTCCTTACTCTGTTTCTGTTGGCCAAACAGACACAAAATAAAGACTACCATCCCTTCACTCAGTTTTCTGGGCCCAACAAACTGAGCGAAGGTAATTTCTGCCAGTTTACTCTTTTCTTTCTTTGAATACTTTAAAATTCTTGTCTTTTGGATTGGAGACATCTTAGTTACAATTACCTTGAGGGTGCACAAAGACTTAGGCACACATTTACCCAAGGACAAGGAGAAAATAAGAGGGGGAAAAAGAGAACTCTCATGTTTACACATCCCAGTCATTCCCAGCACAAATCTGTTAAATTAGGGAAGTCACAAATCTTATCAAATAAACCACATGGTTGCATAGAAGACAGAGAAAGAGACAAACAGACAAGAGAAAGAAAGAAACCCCAACATTTTCCCTTTTCTTTTAAGTACCTTTATGTAGCCAAATTAGTTTTCCTGTATTATTTTTCTCACACAATTTCCTTGTTCTCAGCCAAAATCTTGGCATCTAAGGAAATCTCCAAGGGCACTTTTGGCCACCCATGAGCTAATGCTTCCCATGACCCTTTACATGCAGGGCTCACTTTGGACTAGCCGGGTGTCACCCACCGTAAGTTTTTGGAAGAAAAAAATTCCGGGAAAGGACTTCGATTCCCTCAACAAAGTATCCGGCCCCTTTCCTCGTAGGGAATTCTGCTAAGGTTTTACAGATCCAAAAAGCTGATCTACGAACGACCTCTGCCCCTCTGCAGTAGTACCAGTACCTCCTCTCTTTATGCACAATGGCCCTTTGCTTTTTTGGTTTCACAGGACAAAAGCAACAACAACAACAACAACAACAACAACAACAACAACAACAAAATTTTCATTCACTTTTTCATCCATTTTCACACACACTCTCCTTTCCCTAACAGAAGGTCCTGTGCTCTGGCCTGACCCTAATACTTTCCTGGCTCTCTTGGTAAAACACACAGAGGAACCAAGATCCAGCTGTGATCAGGAGAAGGATCTCACACATGCAGGCATACACACATTTCCCATGCTTTGCCATGCTTTAAAATTAAATTTTAGAGAATTAAAATTTAGAGGTACTCACCTTCTTTCCAGGCAGCCTTTGAACTGAAACTCAAAACCCCTTTAAAACCTAGATCCAATGGTTAAGTCCAAGACAAAGTCCACCCACAGACTCAATGGGGTCTGTGCTGGCATGGGAGGCTTACCTGGGCCATACCCATTGGTTAGGCTAGTTTGGAGTCCCATCTGTGGGTCACCAATTGATAAAGAAATGTCCTTCTGGGTTCGGCTCCAAGTGGGGAAAAAGACACTGGAGACATGGAGGCTGCTTGGAAAGATGGTTTATTGGTGGACAGGACCACATGGCTTGAGTCCTGAACAGAAAAGGTGATCATATGCTTCAATGTTGGTGGAGAAGAAGAGAAGGGCTGAGGAAGGCTAGGCTTTTTATAACCTGTTCAGTCCCACCTCTCTGTTTCCTGTTCCTGTGTAAGAAATGTATTCTGATTGGTTGTCAGACTTCCATGGGGCCATGCAGGGGCAACTCTCTAGGCTGTGTTTTGAATCCAGGTTTGGTTGAGTTCTCAGATGCCATGTGGTCAGTTGAGTAAAGGGCCAATATTATCATGCTTTTAATCCCATCCCCCTGCAGCAGCAGTGGAGAAGCCTTTATTATGTAAAGTGGACTAGCTTGGCCTTCTTAATGGCCCATTGACAAAAGTGGGGATGGGCAGGAAGCTACAGGCAGCTATTCTGTCTTTTAAAACATGTTTCTTTCTTTTCACATACAGATAAATATTCTGCCTTTTCAATATTTCCTAGGATATTTCATTTTTCTGGGAGAGGGCTGGATGATAACTTCCCACAGTTCCAATGATGGAGCATTCACAGAGACAATCCATTCCACTGATTAATTGTTCTAACTATCAGTAAATTTCTCGTTAGTTCTAAGTTGCTTGTCTCCTTGATTAGTTTCCATTTGTTGTTTCTTGTCATGGCTTCAGGTGCTTTGAAGAATAGCTTGACTCCCTCTTTTTTGTGGCAGCTCCTGAGATATTGGAATACTGCTATCATGTCATCCCTAGAACTTCTTTTCATTAAACTAGAAATACACAATTCCAGCAACCTTTCTTCATATGTTTTAGCCTCCAGTCCCCTAATCATCTTTGTTGCTCTTCTCTGCACTCTTTCTAGAGTCTCAACAGCTTTTTTACATCGTGGCAACCAAAACTGGATGCAGTATTCCAAGTGTGGCCTTACCAAGGCATTATAAAGTGGTAGTAACATTTAATGTGCTCTTGATGCTATCCCTCTATTAATGCAGACTAGAGCTTTTTTTGGCAACTAAAGCACATTTTATGGGAACCTGTCAAACAATTTTCCTTCTTTTTTGAGATTCTGCTCTGAAATCCCCCAGTTATGATGACTATTTAGCCTAATTTTAAACTCTAATATGGCTTCCCAAAATACACATAATCACCTGTAGTTAGAAATACATGCAGCATTAGAAATATATACAGGTTTGTTTCATGATGTAAGCATGCTTGTTTGAACTGGATTGTCTTTAAACTGCTGTAATTTAAACTGGTTTCTTTGATTTTATTTTTCAAAATTAATAAAGTGAAATATGCATTGCTTGTAAACACTATGAAATTTAGGGAAAACAGAGAAGGAAATGTCATTATACATACAAATGGAAGGCAGCACTGAGTTTTAGAAGCCTCTTAGAAGAACAGACAGAAAAAGACTTGCCCTGCTTCCACTGCTATACTTTCTGGATACTATTATAATTATAATAATAATGTATGAGATATATAAAAATAACAATTCTGTTTTATAACTAAATTTTGTTTTTTTTTTATAAAAACATAATTCTACTTTAACAGTAATCATTTGGGTAAAAATCTCTTTCTTTTGATAAACATAATTTTCAAATTATATATATATTATATATATATATATATATATATATATATATATATATATATATATATATATATATATATATATATATATATATATATATATATATATATATATATATATATATATATATATATATATATATATATATATATATATATATATATATATATATATATATGGCTATTTAGTAAATGGTCTGCCTTTACTTTGCTTAGTGTATAAATCACCCTCTGCAAATTTGCTAACAATCTAGTTCTGCCCATCCTTGGAGAAACAGGTTTTTCTTTTCCTTTCACTTCAGGCACAGTTACAACACATGTTCTGGTACATTGCCATGATTGCTGTCTCCTAATTCCTGTGCTCAATTTAGCCCCAAAAGAATGAACAGCATGAAAACAGCCAACACAATCCAGAAAACTAGAAGTAAGCACAGGAAGATGTTATAGGATTCTCCAGTGACTTTAGTCTTGGCAAGGACACAGTTAAGAAATGCAGATTGGCTTTAGAGATCCTTGGCTGTGATTTGGAAATGGAATAACGCAGCCTCTGAATATATTTTGTGTGCATATTTTAGTATTTGTTGCTGATGTTTTTTTATAGAAACTCCTTTCTATGATTCAGTAGGAAGTCGCTCTTGTTTGCAGAGAAAGGAACAAGTCAGTAATTGACAAAGCATGGCACTATTCACTGAATTCTGGAAGAAAGAGACTTATGTGAAAGGAGGCCATATTGCTGGAATGGCATGCATTTAAGTAATAAAGATAGATTGTGGCACATAGAAATGTAATTGGCTGCCTTCCTCAAATGAAGATGAAATGGAACAGTTCATTGTGGAGTATTATTGATCATCAGAATTGTAGAGGTGACACCAACAAATGTCCTAAGTGTCAACCTCAGAACAGGTTAATGTTCTTGGTTTTTTTTCCCCAAGTAAAGGCAGGATTAAGCAGTTTTAGTCAATGCTGTGGTCATACATTCAAAACTGAAATTGAAATGTAATAAATATATACTTACCTGATTAGAACTTTGCTCAAACAATTCTAAAAACTTTCTTTTTCATTCTGTTCCCCACAACTAGCTTACACTTTTAATCTGGATATGGTGTTTATTCCATCTCCCAAAGCTTTTTTTTTTTAGATTTTCAATTTATCCTCTCCTGTAACATTGATCTGAACAAGAATGGCAGTATCCAGTGTCTAAGTTCAACTAGTGCTTTTGCTTTGGTTATGGTTTTTTTAAAGCATCTTATAGGATGAAACATGAATCCTGGAATTCAGTGGGATTTGAAAGAAAACATGATTTATACAGCATTGTCAATCTGAATCATGCAGTTTGATAAAATTACCAAGATAACTTGAAAATACTACTAAGCAGTTGCCATATATAAAATTGCATCAAGATTCTTTCATGTGGAAAAACAGTTCATAATAAGGCTGATTATTTATTGCTGTGATCATATCAAAAGCAACAGAGAAGCATATTTGTACAAATGTTAATAATAAGATAATTAAATAAAGAAATAGCAGCAGACATTAATATATCATCCATAAACTGAAACTGATGGAGAGAGAGGGGGGGAGAGGGGGAGAGAGAGAGAGAGGAGAAACATCTTATTTACCTTCTCAGCACTATAATTTATATAACAATCTCAATCAAAATAGCAGTCAGATTTTTTTAAAAATATTCTGGTCCAGAATTATAACTTAAGAAATCATCTCAGACAAGAAGAGCCTCTTCCTTATGAAGATGGGAGGTAGGAAAGAAGTTGGAAGAAAAGGCATCCAGAATTTCAATATTCTATCACAATAACCTTATAATAAAAGTATAATTAGCTTGCATGACTTTGGTTTCTGGTCTGATCTATCTTAAAGGACTGATGGCAACCCTCTACAGTCACATATTATCAGGGGTGGGTTTCTCTCCCCGTTCTCGTGCACGCGCGCGGTGCACACATGCGTACTAGCGTCTGTGCGATGCTCCAGCTGCTCCTGGAGGATCGCGCAGGCGCTGTATGCGTCCTGCGCATTCGTGGAAGCGCAGAACTCATCAAAACCGGGTAAGGAGCGCGGGCGGGTGGGCCCTTCGCCGTTCCCGGAAGTTACTTACTTCTGGGTTCGCCGACCAACCGGTTCGCAGGGACCGCCGCGAACCGGTTGAAACCCACCCCTGCATATTATGTAAAATAGTCTATGTACTATGCTTTACATAATAAGATAGTAGAGCATATGGCTGTCTTTATCATATTTCAATGATTTTTCACCAGGTTTTCTTAGATTCATTATGAATCGATTGGTTCAGGAATCAAAAATCATTCAACTTTAGGTGAGATAAATATATAGTCCTGCAATCTCTTTACCCATTTGTTGCTTCATTCCATGTTTCACCCATGACAAGACCTTTAGCTTGTTTTGTGTTTTACAGCAGCTGCAGCATCAATTTTGCTTTATTCAATCTATTTTGTTAAGATTGAATAATAGGGGATATATAGAGCCTTTGAAACTGGCATTTAGAGCAAGAACGAGTCAATTGTCAGTTTATAAGAAGATATAAATCAGCTGAAGAGAAACCCCAATCTTGCTTCCTTAGCCCCTTCATAATTTATTATTATTTTCCATCGTGTGTGTGTGTGTGTGTGTGTGTGTGTGTGTGTGTGTATTTAGTGTCACAATCCCTGGTATGCCTAAATATGAGAGGAAGCAGACTGCTTCCTTTCTCTGTCTATCGGCTCGTCACAAGAGACCATTCTCCTTATCAGATGGACCAGGGAAGTAGGTATGTATTTAGTGTCACAACCCCTGGTGTTCCCAAATATGGGAGGAAGCAGACTGCTTCTTTTCTCTGTCTATCGGCTCATCACAAGAGACCATCACGACAGAAAGCCATTATTTTTACTGTTGCCTTTGTTACATTTGTGTTGCATTTGTGCTGATAAATAAATAAAGGGAGACTAGTATAGATCTATTTCAAGCTCTCATCAGCTAGCCATACCCTTACTGGGATTTGAACCTGTGCTGTATTACATATTAAGCAGTTGTGTTAACCACTAAGCCACAAGGTTCTCCTCCTTATCAGCTGAGCCAGGGAAGTAGGTATGTATTTAGTGTCACAACCCCTGGTATGCCCAAATATGGGAGGAAGCAGACTGCTTCCTTTCTCTGTCTATCGGCTCGTCACAAGAGACCATCACGACAGAAAGCCCTATATCCCTATTACTCAGGAGTAGTGCATAAAATAAATAAATTTCATAAAACAGAATTGCAAAGCAGTTGGTAAACTCAAAACTAAATACAACAGTCTAACTGTTCTTAAATTCTACAGACGCTTTGTTATTTATTACTGAGGAGTTTTTAGTCTTAAGAAGACATGCAGTGATTTCTCTATCAAAGAATTCCTTTTGTCCATATTAAGAGATAAGAGAATAGAAAATCAGTTGTGTGTAGCAGCATTAATTTTATTGCCATAAGAAAATGCAAGACATACTAAAAGGGAGTGATGGTCAGTTGTTACACTACAAAACAGAGTCTGACAGGAAAATATCAATAATTGGAAGGGAAAGTGAGGCCTTGACTGGCAGAGTCAAGATAAGTGTTAAGACAATGGTCCCACCCATCACTGGAATGCGGTTTCTTTAAAAGGCTTTCTATGAGGAAGTGCAGCTATTAGGCTAAAAACAGATTTCCATTTCCATTCAGTGAATGAACTCAGGAAAGGAGATTGTATCTAATGATTTTAATATGGCTAGATTTACACATACTGCTAAGCCATGGTTTAATTGGAGTATCTTACTTAAAACATTAATCCTATGCCATAAACCATGGTTTACAGTGCAAAATGCCTGCGTTCATACAGCATGCTAAATTAAGGTGACCAGATTTTAACATTGGTAAAGAGGGACACCATTGACCGGGGGGGGGGGGTGTTTCTTGATTAATTTTTTTTTTTTAAATCTGGACTTTTTAGTTAATGCTACTTTCAATCCTCATGAAGGAATAATCCAATTGAATTGATTAGGAATAAGATGTTCTGATAGAATAAATGGTCTATGGTTCATTTATTTTTATTTTTATTATTTATTAGATTTTTATCCCACCTGTCTTATTTTTACAAATAACTGAAATGCGGAAAACATACCTAATCTTCCTTTTAATATTTTCCACATAACAACAACCCTGTGAGGTGGGTTGGGCTGAGAGAGAATGACTGGCCCAAAAGCAGGACTCGAACTCTTCCCTTGGTGTGTAGGCCAGCCCTTTCACCACTACACCAAAAGGCTCTCATTTAGTAGGAAGACACGGAAGAGGTTTTTTTTAGTGTAATGAGAGAAATGGGGGGAAATTCGGCTCGAAGAAAGATTTCAGGGATAGGATCTTTCTTTTTTGGGTTGGCTTTAATGCCCATCTCTTGGTATTCTGGGAGTTCTCCCCTGGGAAGGAAGCTTTGACAGAAATATTATTTTTGCTCCACTAGAAAAGGCCAAAGTGAGAGGGAAAGGCACTGATGGTGGAGGAAGCTGAAAAGTGAACTTTAAACACATTTACTTTTCATCTTTCTCAGCTGCTTAATTATTTTTATTATTTTTATTAGTTTATCAGAATATAAAAGACAAAAAAATGAAAATAAGGGGAAATTAAGAGTGGAAAAAGGGAAAAAGGAGAAAGTGTGTGGTAGAAGGGGAAAAGTGGGGGAGGCATTGACTTCTGACTCTTTTTTAGCACAACTTTTTACTTTTACACAATAATATATACTACCCAATTCTATAACAACAAACTATCTAATCAGGAAAACCAAAATCACAATTTCATTTTTTCCACCGCAAAAGTGGTTTCCACATGGAAACTAAAATAGATATGTTCTTTTCTTTGAATAAAGCAATCAGTTTAACCATCCCTACTTTTCATCTTGCTCTGATAAATAACATATAATTCTGTTCACACCTATTAATCTTTATAGACTATCATCATTTATATTAAAAAGGGGAAAACCTTTTTTTACATCCATTTTAAAACTCTAAACTTTTCTTTAAAATATTTAGCAAGAGAGAAAGGCAGAAGGAAAATGCCCCCTTTTTCCTGTGCCTCAATTGCTATGGGGAATGAAAGGACCAGGGTTCCCCCCCCCCATGCTGAAAAGAACCCCTGAACAACTTTGTGCAGTGCACAGCTCCATTTCGGTGCCTTTTACTGCTCAGTTTGGTGCCATTTCCATCAAAGATTTGGAAAAGTTTCTTCTTCTTTCCTTATGCTATAATTTTGACTCTGAGAAGGGTTTGCTGTTCTTTCTGACCTTTAAAATGATACATTTCAGTGACTCTTTCTCTGTGCTTGCCTTTAAGAAGCACTCCAAGTCAATCCAGAATGATGTAGATGTTAATACAAAAAACTAAGCAAATTAAAATGGTGAAATTAGTCCCAGGGAAATATTTTTCAAAGAAACCTTGATAGTGATGAGGAGCTCCTCGTGTGGCACCATTTTTCCCACACGAGCCGACCTCCAACCTCTGTGCTCCTCCCCTCCAGGAAATCCAGGAAGGAACAGTTGCTACTTCTCTAGCCAAAGTATTTCCTGGAGCTCTAGGTGGAGTATTTCCTGGAGCCAAGGTGGCGCAGTGGTTAAAAGCAGCACTGCAGGCTACTGCTAGATCAGCAGGTCAGCGGTTCAAATCTCACCGGCTCAGGGTTGACTCAGCCTTCCATCCTTCCGAGGTGGGTAAAATGAGGACCCAGATTGTTGGGGGCAATATGCTGACTCTCTGTAAACCGCTTAGAGAGGCCTGAAAGGCCTATGAAGCGGTATATAAGTCTACTGCTATTGCTATCGTACTGGGTCATCTTTTCTTATAAAAGGAAGTAAAAGGGGCAGGGGGTTTTCTTGCTTTCACGTTTTAATATCTTCAATGAAAATACTGAGACATAGAGAGGGGTTAGACAGAGTGTCTTTTGTCTTGCCCCGGTTAGGATTTCTTAAGCAAATCCACTGCGCTTTCAACATGAAGCCAAAATCGGGACTTTTTTAAAACGCTGTGGGACAAATTGTTAGAAATCGGGACTGTCCCACCGAAAGTAGGACATCTGGTCACCTTATGCTAAGTCAATGTCAATCAAACAATACAGTGTGTTACTTCAAAGGAGGTACCCAACAACTGAAGAGAATGTTGAACTGTAAGTATGGCAAAATGCCTTATCTCTCATCTAGTCACTAAAAATCTGATCAATGTGTACTGATATTCCTTTGCAACCTACAATTATTTTTAATGTAACAACATGGTCATTTCCCCTCTATAAGCTGTGCAGGTCTGGTTTAGATTTTAGAAGGAAAAATAATGACTTTTAAAGGGAGATTGATACAGAAATTTGTAACAAGCTAAAAGAGAAAGAGCAGGCTTTATTAAGAGGTAAGCCTATCCAAGATGCCTGAACAGCCAGGAAGCTATGGTTAAACGTGAATGTAGCTGAAGAAAGTTTTTTAAAAAGAAGGCAAAGCAGAATAACAACAACCATACTTTATAGAGAGAGAAGTATGATCAAGAACAGATTACAAGACCAGTTTGAATTAATATTAGTGTATCATAAACAGTTAAGGGACAGACAATTGGCCTCATCAGACAAATCAGCTGTCCTGGTTCCTGCTTTTCCTATAGTGTCCTTCCCCATCTCATTCTGTCACAGAAAGCTATATGAAGTACAACAAATTGTGAGAACATCAGAATGCATAAATGCACTTCCTGTTAGAACATCTTTAGAACATTTTCCTCTGGTTCTATTTCCTCATCTGCTTTTCCTTTCTCTTTCCTTTAGATTAGGAGATCAAGCATAGCAATTATTTACCAAATTGTTTACTAAACAGATATTCAATTTTATAATCATTTATGCTTTAAGTAAAAACAATAGCAATAACCCACTAAAAAGCTGTTTTGATTTTTAAACCTCTTCTATTTCTTGTCCCAAAGATGCTTTTTCAAGAGGTAACTGGATTTTCTGTTTTTTCTTTGAAGATGTTTCACTTCTCTTTCAAGAAGCTTCTTCAGCTCTTGAAAAAGCACCTTTGGGACAACCATGACCTGGATGACTGAGAATCTCCCTAGACCTTCTATTGCTTGTTTAGAGAGCTAATGTATGTGTGGATCAACTGTGTAGCATGCTCATGCTGAGATGGATAAGTGGATAATTTAGGCATGAGTCTCTTGGACCCAAATTTATAGGGATGTCTCTGTCATTATCTTAGAATTAAATTTGATGGGAAATTCCAGACAAAATAAAGTGTTATAGGATCACATTTTCAGAATAAGTGTACACTGTGTTTGTAGCAGTGGTGGGTTATGACTGATACACCCTGATACAGGCGTACTGGTGCCTGCCAGGAGCACTGGGTATCGTTCTGGTACAGTGTTCCGGAAGGCTCACCCATTGCGCTCCTTACCTGTATTTAAGCTCCTTGGCACTTCCGCGCACTTGCACGCAGCGTATGGCACCTGCGCGACACTCCACCGAGCAGCTGGAGCATCGCAGAGGCATGGATGCATGCGCACACTGAGCATGTGCTGCGCACGTTCATGTGATGGATGCCGGGCCCTGTTCCACCACACCGGTTGCACCGGGATCCGGAACCCAACACTGACCTTCCTTGGATTGATTCTTGTAGAAAGATGTCTTGAGAGTAGATGACTTAAGACCTCAGGTTGTTAAACATGGGAAATCCAGAGGGGGACTTCCGTAAATAACGCGGGCAATTCTCAACGTAGGACCCATAAAGCATTGTAGGAATGAAAAGTAAGTAAATACACCCCTAAGTCAAATGCACTAGTAAGGATTAAATAATTTGAAATTGGAAAGGAGCTTCATTTTAGCAGTATTCCAGCTCTTAGGCAAACATGGGACTTTCTCAAGTAACAAGAAGAAATATAAATTAATGCAAATGCTCAAAAACAGACCATTAGGAATGATAGAATATGTAATTTATCTGATATGCAATAGAAGAAAGCAATTTTCTTTTTAAAATTTATTTATTTATTTATTTATTTTCAAAACAAACATATATTGTAGAAAGTATATCAGCTGGTTACAAAAAGCTTTTGTGCATCTCTTCCACTATCATCAAATATAATTCATATTAATTCAAATATCTTAACTCAAAAATTTACTATATTAACATCATCATACCTCCACTTTTATTTGACTACATTTATTTAAACATCCTTTATCCTTAAGTATACCAAGATTCAACCTATAACCACATGCTGGCATTTCATTTACTTATTTATAAAATCCTCCATTAACATTAAGTCCTCATATCCTGTTTTAGCTAAACATCCATAATATTTAATACCAAAGTTTTCTAATCCTCCATGTATATAATTTATTATCATTATCCTTTCTTTATTTAACTATATCCTGTATCATAGCATTTTCCCCCATTAGTTAAAATTTAACTGTATATAGTTTTGTTTTTATTATAATTATTATTATTAATAATCTTTATATATAGTCCAAAAATATTTCTAACCTTCCCTTCTCATATCCAATTATTACTTATCATATCAGCTCAACATTGTATACATTACTATCGTTATCAATTTTTATTTAACTATACCTATTACCAATGGATTTAACTAACTTTAGCTAATTTTGAATTATACTCTTCCATCTATGAACCTGTATCTCTCCAATAACAGAACAGTCTTATATCTGCTGCCATTTGGATCCAATTCTCCAAACATCTTTTTGAACGAGTCCATATGAAGAAATCTTTGCACCTTCTTGTTTGTGGTATCTCTCATATACTGTTGGCACCCTCCTTTTGTTTCCTTTATCAGCTTGTCTTTAATTCTTAGCAGTGGTATCAAATGTTTTGCAAATAGTATTTCATAGTCCATAAATTCTTTGATATTTTCTTCTCTTTCTATGCCCTGTCCTTTGAAGTAAATTTTCTCTCCATTTAACTCCTCTTCAAATATTCCATTCTTTCCTCCCTCAGAAATAAACCAATTGTCACGAATATCAACAGGCTCAAATTCTTTATCTCCGTTTTCCATTTCATTTTTTTGAATTTCCATCTTATTTTGATAGACATCCTCAGTTTTTTCCTCACAATTTGTTGCCAAAAACACCAAATAATCCAATTTTCTCTGAATTCTGTCCTCTGTATCAAACACCCTCTTCAAAGCTGAAAGTATCGCTTGGAGAGATGCTTGCAGAGATGCCATGTTTATACGCAGTTGTATTTTTTCTTAAAAGCTCTGAAACATTTGCAAGTGAAAGCAGACTACAAAGGGAACAGCTGTACAATCTTGTCAGATCTTAAGCCAGAACAGCCAAGCAATAAAAGTGTCAAGATGTAAATTGTAGTCAATTAGCTTACAGAGAGTCAGAAGAAATGTTGGAGTAATCTATCCATTTGAAAAGGTTTACTTAGAATCAATCCATGTGAATAACATTTAAAAAATAAGATAACCACTGTCCAAAACCATTAAAAAGATCAAAATCGCCGCTAAGTTCTTCTATACTTTAATTTAAATAAGTTTTAGAATTTTTTAGGCAGTTCGTTTTTCTTTAAACAATAAAAGTTTCTTACCAGCTGAAAAAACTTCTCCTTCAAATTGCTCTGACTTTGTCAGCCTTAAAAGACTGGAATTTTTACTGCCAGATGAAGACTTTAAACCTGCTTTTCTTGGAGATTTTGCGATATCCCCGAGATCAGCAAGATGTAATCTTCCTGTTCACCATCTCTTCAGGATGATTTAGGTCCGTTAGAACCCCCCAGCAATAAAAGTATCGAGTGCAACCTCAGAGCTTTGAAATCGCACGTCGTCTCGTCACGGCATCCAGGCTCCGCCCCCCAAGAAAGCAATTTTCTTTTTAATCCTATATTATTCAGTTCAATGTGCTATGGGGAGAGAAAATAAAATGTATATATTCAGAAAAAGATAAAGAGCTTATTCACATGTTTTCTACTTTTGTTAGAGCTACCTAAATTAAACCATCATCATCAAAAAAATTATTCCAATTTCACAGTTGATTAGCTTGCCATTTATTTCTTGGTATAAAATGCTGTCATCATGTTTGCATAGCTGATTGAGGGAATAATGGAACAAATGCAGTTCCCGCAAGCAGCATGAGTCTGCAAGAAAATATAATTGGTCAAAGCCAGCAGCATTTTGTTTGGATCGTCTTGTACTCTGAAATTACTCTAAATCAATACGATTTCTATTTTGCCCTTCTATAAGAGAAAACTGTGTGTGTGTATATGTGTGTGTGTTGCTTCTGCTAGGTCATTGTTTCTAACACTGAAACATACAAAAGAGATTCACCTCAGATTAAAATATGTTTCTATATAAAGATGACCACTTGCAGATATCTGAGTTTGCATTTAGACTCTGCAATTTGTCAGCTTCAGCTGTATCCCTAGCTACAATGAGTCACTTCACTTGCTTTAGATTTATATCCCATGTGCTGGAGAATTGCCTTATTTATTTATCAAATTTCTGCACTGTCCATCTCATCTAAGTGACTCATATATTGAAGCAAGAGGATAATTACTAATATCTATGGTCATGTTTTAGAGCTATATGGAAGAAAGGCAGAATTATTTTATGGACTGGTTTTTTATATTGTAAAAGCAGAAGGCAGAAGCAATGCCATTCCATGCAAACTATATTTATAATTTGACTTCCTCATTTAGAAAGAATCAAGAACAAATGGCTGGAAACCATAAAATTAGCAATGTTTTCAGTTGCGCATGAAGTAAACATAGAAAAGAACAATGTTCAAATATTTTAAAAGGAATCCAAATACTTTAAACTGCCAAGTATATTTTTATAAAACATTTTATATGGACTTTGCATATTTTTATAGGGGAAGATATATGACCACATCTTGTAAACTGATTTCACCAGTGTGATTCCTGATGTTTTGGACTGAAAGGGCATTAACCTAAATTTCTGGAAGGAGCTAATGAAGTTTTCTTCTTTTAGGTTACTTTAAGATAGATTTTATACACACACACACACACACACACAATTTACAAAATAAGCAAGGCAGTATATGTCAAAGACAGGTACTATAAAATACTTGCATTTACTTGGTGGTTAAATTTATTTATTGCCTATCTCATCAGGAGGCTACTCTGGATGGCTTACAACAATAAAAAGGAAGAAATGAAAAGAGTGCAAATAAAACAGAAGTAAAGTAATAGAATAAAATAAACACTGAAAAAGAAAACTAGAATACATAAATATGATAATGAGGGTGGATGGTGGAGAGCAGAGAGCCAGGTGGGAGAAATGGACTCTACCATCGTCCAGCATGGAACCCTCTATTTGGTCCTCAGGACAATTGGCAGAGCCAGGTCTTCCACCTCTTGCAGAACAATAGGAGGGTGGGGGAAGATATTACCCTGAAGAGGGGTGTCACATTGTCACGTGACGTATCATGACTTTTTTCCCCTTTGCTAAAATGGGGGTAAGTGTTGCCAGCCTGTGAAGCATCCAGCCCGTGGACACGAGTTTGACAACCCTGCCCTAGAAGGTAGGAAGTTCCAATATAAGATGTAATTGGTTTTTAGAAAATATATTATTAGATACACAATTTTCTCTATATATTGAGTGACTATGCATCTAAAAACTATACCTATTGTAAATCCCATAAACACATAGATTTTTTTAAAGAAAATCAAAACTTTCCTAAGTATATCCTGTTAAAATCAACAGGGATTATACTGTATAGTAGAGATTTTACCCATAATATTAATACTGTGGATTCAAATACATTTGGAGGATCTATTGTCTAAGAGCTGAAGAAGCTTCTAGCTTCAAAGAAAAATCAGAAAGTCCAATTGCCTCTTGAAAAAGCACCTTTGAAATATACAATTGTAGTCTATTAATGGTATCAGTTAAAAATGGATTCCATTAAATGTTTAACAAACACGCTTCATATAATAGTATCCAATATGTGAATATTTAACTTGATAAATGATATTGTATTTGGCAAGAGTCAACAAATACAACATTTCAAGCAAAATGTAAATCCTGAGCACATGCAAATAGCAGACTGATTACAATACTTCATTGAAATGTCTTAGCTAAGGTTGAATGTTTAGCCAAAGCTGAATAAGTAAACAAGTATTTGAAAGTCTATTCTGACTTACTTTCTTTTAAAGGAGTCCTTTCTAAATTCATCCTGAACTCTTTACGTACCCTTTTAAGGAAAGATCTTAACCTTCTTTCATAGAATTATGGTATACTGCAAAGGACACTGAAGAAAGTTCTTAAAATGCATGCAGTCAAAATAGGAAACTATTACAAATTTACTATCTATGAAAAAAAGGTAAGCTCTTTTTCAAAGAAATGCTTTCATCATTGATGACTTTTGCATTGAAAAGCCTTTGAAAAAGAAATGGGTAAAAGACCAAAGAATTTCCATGGAATTTAAATAACAAATAGCTGCTCTAAGAACATTACATACTTATTGAAAGTTTTTTTCAAGCATGGGGAAGTAAGGAGATACGGCAGGAAAAGGACCTGTAGAGGCCATGGCGGCAGTGGCAACAACTCTGAGAATTTGTTGGGAAACAGCCAGAATGACAACTTTGGATTCTCAAGTCTTCTGTCTGCAGAGCAGTGACAGCAGAAGCTGAAATATTCTTTTGGCAAGTGGGGCCGGAGGCGGCGACGCTGGCACTACTGAGGGCCTGCCTCTACCGCGCCGCCCCACCCGCCCTCCTGCCGCTGCCGCTCCCTCAAGCAGGTGGCCGGGCCGGGCACAGGCAGAAAAGCTGTGAGCAGGCCTCGCACGCTCGCCCTTGGGCCTCCCACCGCCATGGAGAAGAGGTGGTCTCCGCCGCAGCGCTGGCCCGTCGGCGTGTTTGCTGCCCCACTTCTCGCCTGGGCAATGGCCGGTTTCCGCGCTTTGGGTTTGGACCCCTGGTGTTTCAGGCAGAGCAGCTGGGCTTGTCAAGGCCCACCCCGGTGCAGGAAGCCTGCATCCCTCCCGCCCTGCAAGGTCGCGACTGCATGGGCTGTGCCAAAACAGGAAGTGGAAAGACAGCTGCCTTTGTGCTCCCCATCTTGCAGAAACTTTCTGAAGATTCTTTTGGCATCTTCTCCCTGGTCTTGACACCAACAAGAGAACTGGCCTATCAGATAGCTGAGCAGTTCCGTGTCCTTGGGAAGCCTCCTGGTTTAAAGGACTGCATCATTGTTGGGGGAATGGATATGGTCTCTCAAGCCCTGGAGCTGTCTCAGAAGCCCCATGTTGTCGTCACTACCCCTGGCCGCCTGGCTGATCATCTGAGAAGTTCCAACACCTTCAGCCTTCGAAACATCAAGTTCTTTATCACCACGGCCCTCACAGAGAGAGAGGACAAGGACGAGGAGGACGGGGAGCCTGCCCCCCCAACTAGCACCAACTACCCCAACCGCCTCAGACTTTCTACATTATTTCCAGGCCCCGCAGGGGAGAAGACCGAGGAACCCCTCCCGCCCCAAATTACTACCGGCCCAGTCGCCTCGGACTTGCGCTGACCACCTTCTTTACAGACTTAAGAACTGCATTTTTTAGCTGGTGTGTTGAGTGAATATATGAATGTGAGAGAGAATGCGCCCACTTTTTAATTTAATTAATTATTGTATCACTGTATTGTATTTTAATGATTACTGTGGGGTGTGTCTGAGGAGAATGTTTGATTAATGTATATGATAGGACCGGGAGTGCGACCTGGAGCCCCCTCCACTGAGTGCAGAAGCAGAAATGGATGGGGGCCCAGACCTGCCTCCCGCCCTAGAGTGAATGGTGCATGTGGCCTGCTGGGAAGAATGGGGGCCATGGGGAAGGGGGGTCTACAGGGATGTGGGAGGGTCAGAGCATTTTGGTTATGACCGGGAGGGGCAGATATGACGAGAGCTGTAGGGCTAGCCATTACCGGGGAAGAAGGACTCGCTACATTACAGTGATTCCTTGTTCCGGCCCCTCAGGCTCAACTCAAGGACCTGGTGGCAGAGGAGATCAGGGCCCTGGTCTCAGGTTGTTGTTGCTAAATGCCAGGTCTGTGGTGAACAAAGCTCCCCTCGTCCGGGACTTAATATTAGACGAGGAGGCAGACCTGGCATGTATAACAGAAACCTGGCTGGGCCAAGAGGGAGGAGTCCCCCTCTCAGAAATGTGCCCAAATGGGTTCCAGGTGCTCCACCAACCACGACACCAGAAAGGGGTGGGGGAGTAGCAGTTATCGTCCGAAAGTCGTTAGCTCCTCGCAGGATCCTGGCCCTAGAGATTGTGGGGTGTGAGTCTCTCCTCTTGAAGTTGGACCTAGGGGTTCAATTGGGCTTGTTCTTGACGTACCTACCTCCTAGCTGTATCACAACAGCCCTGCCTGCACTGCTAGAGTCAGTAGCCGGGTTGGCAGTAGAGTTCCCCAGACTAATGGTACTGGGGGACTTTAATCTGCCATCTCTTGGTGAACACTCTGACGGGGCACAGGAGTTCATGGCCTCCATGACAACCATGGACTTGACCCAAATAGTTCAGGGTCCAACTCATATAGCAGGACACACACTCGACCTTGTATTTCTCTCGGGGCAGTGGAGACGTGATCTTGAGTTAAGGGGAATAGAGACCTCGCCCTTGTCATGGTCAGATCACTCCTTGATGAGGCTTGACTTCAGGACGCTACTCCTCCATTGCAGGGAGGTGGAGCCAATTAAGTGGTTCCACCCCAGGCCCCTGATGGACCCAGAGGGATTTCAGAGGGAGCTTGGAGGGATACCTGACTCCCTTGTCCACAATCCGATGGAGTCCTTGGTTGCTGCCTGGAATGTTGCGGCGGCTGAGGCGCTGGATTAGATTGCGCCTTTGAGGCGCTCCGCAGCAGTGGATCCAGGAGGGCACCTTGGTTTACCGAGGAACTCCGGGAGATGAAGCGCCAAAAGAGATGCCTAGAGCAACGCTGGAGGGCTAGTAACTCTGAATCTGACCGAGCACTATTAAGAGCCTTTATCAGGACTTATTTAGTGGCGATACGGGCGGCAAAATGTACACATTTTTCCGCTCTTATTGCATCCGCAGAATCTCGCCCAGCCAACCTGTTTAGGGTGACCCACTCCCTCCTGAAAGGTGAGGAGGTGGGGGAACCCCTGCAGGGAAGAGCTGAGGAGTTCATTCAGTTTCTGGTGGATAAAATCACTCAGATTCGGACAGACCTGGACTCTGCTTGGGCAGTACCAGCCGAGATGCCGAGGGTGAGTCTTAATCGGATTTGCTGGGATGAGTTCAAATTTGTCACCCCTGAGGAAGTGGACAAGGCCATGGGAGCGATGAGTGCCTCCACCTGTTTACTGGACCCGTGCCCCTCCTGGCTGGTCTCGACCAGCAGAGAGGTGACATGAGGCTGGCTCCAGACGATTACGAATGCATCTTTGCAGGTGGGGTCTTTCCCGCAACCATTAAAGGAAGCACTGGTAAGACCCCTCCTCAAGAAGCCTTCTCTGGACCCAGCTATCCTGAAAAACTATTGTCCTGTCTCCAACCTTCCTTTTCTGGGGAAGGTTGTTGAGAAGGTGGTGGCGCTTCAACTCCAACGGACCTTGAATGAAGCAGATTATCTAGACTCCTTTCAGTCTGGTTTCAGGCCTGGGTACAGCACGGAAACCGCTTTGGCTGCACTGACCGATGATCTCTGGCAGGCTAGGGATAGAGGACATTCCTCTATCCTGGTGCTTCTTGACCTCTCAGTGGCCTTCAATATCATCGACCATGGTATCCTTCTGCGACGACTGCAGGAGATGGGAGTAAGAGGCACCGTTTTACGGTGGTTCTCCTCTTACCTCTCTGACAGGTCGCAGTCGGTGTTGGTCGGGGGGCAAAGGTTGACCCCTAGGACACTCAAATGTGGGGTGCCACAGGGCTTGGTCTTGTCCCCCCTCCTATTTAACATCTACATGAAGCCGCTGGGTGAGAACATATGACAGCACGGGGTAAAGTACCATCAATATGCAGATGATACACAACTGTATCTTTCTGCCCCGTGCCAGCTCAGTGTAGCGGCAGACGTGATGTGCCAATGCCTGGAAGCTGTCAGGATCTGGATGGGGGTGAACAAACTTGTGCTCAATCCCGATAAGACTGAGTGGCTTTGGATGCTGCCCCCGAAGGACAGCCCAGACAATTCATCCTTAATCCTGGGGGGTGAAAATTTACACCCCTCAGAGAGGGCCCGCAATTTGGGTGTCCTCCTGGATTTGCAGCTGACACTGGAACACCATCTGTCGGCTGTGACCAGGGGGGCTTTTGCCCAGGTTTGCCTGGTGCACCAATTGCGGCCCTATTTGGATCGGGAGGCACTTCAAACGGTTACTCATGCCCTTGTCACCTCAAGGCTGGATTATTGCAACGCGCTCTACATGGGGCTACCCTTGAAAAGTGTTCGGAGACTGCAGCTAGTCCAGAATGTGGCCACGTGAGCGATATTGGGTGTACCGAGGTACACCCACGTTATATCTGCGAGCTGCACTGGCTACCAATTGGTCTCCGGACGCAATTCAAGGTGTTGGTTATTACCTTTAAAGCCCTACATGGTTTAGGGCCAGCGTACCTTCGAGACCGCCTACTGCCGCATACCTCCCAGCGGCCGGTAAGATCCCACAGATTGGACCTCCTTCGGATGCCCTCAGCCAGACAATGTCGGCTGGCAGGCCCCCGGAGGAAAGCCTTCTCTGTGGCTGCTCTGACCCTTTGGAATGAGCTACCCCCAGAGATCCGGACCGTACCCACTCTCATGGCCTTCAGGAAAGCTGTTAAAGCCTGGCTATTCTGGCAGGCCTGGGGCTGTTGACCTCATTGTTGAGGTCCTGCCCCGATTGAACGAATGCATGTGTTGAGATTTTAAATCTGTCCTTTTCTAATATTTTTTTTCTTCCTCTTCTTCTTTTTTGTAAGCCGCCCAGAGTCCTTCGGGATTGGGGGGCATATAAATTTTAATAATAATAATAATAATAATAATAATAATAATAATTATTATTATTATTATTATTATTATTATTATTATTATTATTATTATTACTGAAAAGGCGATGAAACAATGGAGAACTGAGTTGGCAGTAGGGAATGAGATCTACGGAATAGTTAATATCAAGCGAGGAATTTTCCAGGGTGATTCACTTTCACCTCTTCTCTTCATCATCGCAATGATCCCACTATCAATAATCTTAAAAAAAATGAAATTAGGCTACCAAACAGCCAAAGAAGCTGAAAAAATTTCACATTTACTATATATGGATGATTTGAAACTCTATGGAAAGTCAGAAATAGAAATCCAATCATTGACAAACACAGTCCGAGTATTCAGCACCGATATTTCAATGCAGTTTGGCATGGAAAAATGCGCCACTGTATCCATAAAAAGGGGCAAAATCACTGCATGTGAGGGAATTGAAATGCCCAATGGCCAATTAATTAAATGCAAAGAAAATGAAGCCTACAAATACTTAGGCATTCTGCAGTTGGATAACATCAAGCATGGAGAAGTAAAAACGATTGTCAGGCGAGAGTACACCAACAGAGTTAGGAAAATTTTGAAATCTAAATTGAATGGTGGAAATACAATCAAGGCCATAAATACCTGGGTAATACCAGTTATAAGATACACAGCTGGTATAGTTAACTGGACACAAGCTGATTTGGACCTTTTGGACCGAAAAACCAGGAAACTAATGACAATGCACTACAGTTTACATCCACGTGGTGATACTGATAGACTGTACCTGCCCCGAAAATCAGGTGGCAGAGGATTATTACAAGTGAAGCAAACAGTTGAAGAAGAAAAACATGCACTGGCTGATTATTTAAAAGAAAGTCAAGAACATCTATTAATCGAAGTAAAGAACAAAAATCTACTGAAGGCCCAACAGACGAAACAAGAATACAGAAAAGATGTGACAAAATCAAGAATGGAGAGTTGGCAGAACAAAGCACTGCATGGCCAATTTCTGGAAAAAATAAAAGATAAAGTGGACAGTGAACAAACTTGGTTATGGTTAACAACAGGTACATTAAAGAAAGAAACAGAGTCACTAATCCTGGCTGCGCAAGAACAAGCTATCCGCACAAATGCCATTAAGGCCAAAATCGAAAAATCCTCTGATGATGCCAAATGCAGACTTTGCAAAGAAGCTGATGAAACTGTTGATCACATACTCAGCTGCTGTAAAAAAATCGCGCAGACTGATTATAAATTGCGGCACAATTCAGTAGCACAAATGATCCATTGGAATTTGTGCAAAAATTATAATATTAAAACAGCAACAAACTGGTGGGAACATCAGCCTGAAAAAGTCACCGAAAATCAGATGGTCAAGATCTTGTGGGATTTCCGTATACAAACCGACAAAATACTGGCGCATAATACACCAGACATCACACTGGTTGAGAAAAATAAGGTCACAATCATAGACATCGCAATACCAGGTGATAGCAGGGTCGACGAGAAGGAACATGAAAAAATTGCAAGATACCAGGACTTAAAAATCGAAATTCAACGACTATGGCACAAACCAGCAGTGGTAATTCCAGTGGTAATTGGCACACTGGGTGCTATTCCAAAAGCACTGGAATTACATTTAAAACAGTTAAAAATTGACAAAATCACCATCAGTCAAATGCAAAAAACCGCACTGCTTGGATCTGCACGCATATTGCGAAAATACGTTACGACGTCCTAGGTCCCTGGGTGGGGCCCGACTAGTAACCAATGCCAAATCCGGCGAAACAACTGGCCGCTGTGATACAATTGTATAATAACAACAACAACAACAACAACAACAACAACAACAACAACAAAACTCTGCCGTTGCCAGTCCCACACCCGAATGAGAAAGGAGGAGGGTTGGGGTCAGGTTGGCATCTGGTCCCGTAAAAAAAAAACCCGCCAACCCATACAATATGGTGAAAAAAACAAAGAAGAATTCCATACCGCATCGGTCATCGCGCGGGTTAACAAGGGCCGCGGTGGATGTTGGGGTCCCTGGACATCCGTCGACAAGTGGGCTACAAGTGGACCAGCCAACAAAACGACAAAAATATAGTACAGATGAAAACCGTGCCATAATGGCCTGTTACTACAACTCAGAGCCAGAAAAAAGAGGCTATTTAAAGCGAATGTATGAATTATGGAAACAACAATATCCAGATTCAAATATTAGTGAACAACGACTAGCAGATCAAAGGCGATTTATTATACGGAATAAAGTGTTTAGTGAAGTTGAACATGAGGAAATTCAGGCAAATTGCAAAACCCAAAAAACAATATCACAAGCGGAAATAACTGATATTCAAGACACAACTAAAGACATTATAGTAGAACTCCCAGAAGAAGCTCTCGGGGAGGAAATAACATCACCACCACTAGAACCAGTTATCACTGAAGCAAATGATGAACTAACTCAAAAACAAAAAGAATTGAAGGATAAGATCATGGAGCATTTTCTGCTTAATGAGGAAAGGCAACGTTTACCATCACTAAAAACTGTGCCTAAGAAAATTTTGGCCCCTATCATGAAAATGGTTAATGCAGTGTTTTCAACAATTGAACCGGGATCCATCTTGGAAACAAACCAGTTAATGTACAGCGCAGCTGTAATAGTCACTAATGAACTAGGCATTAAAATTAAAGTACCTAGTCACACAACAGAAAAAGCATCAAAGCCAAAGTGGAAAATCCGTTTAGAACAAAAAATCAAAAAATTAAGGGCAGATGCTAGTAACTTAAAGAACATGCATGAGCAACGGCTTAAAAACAACAAAATCATAGATCGGCTAATCAGAAGATATAGATTGGATACAAGAAACATCAATGAAGCTGTAGAGATTGTAAAACAGCAGATAACAGCAACAGCTAGAAAAATTGAAAGATATGAGGCACGAATCATCCAATATAAACAAAATCAGCAATTTCGATCAGACCAATGGCGTTTTTATCAAAGTCTTAATGTGAATGGTGACACCAAAAGTGAAAAACCAGAATAACAGGCCACAGTTGAATTCTGGAAAGAATTGTGGGAAAATGCAAAGGACTACAACAAGAAAGCAAAGTGGATACATGACTTTGAGAAAAGCATTGGCAACAAACAAATGCAAGTATTAGAAATAACAACTGAGATGGTCAAAAATCGAGTTAAAAAGGTAAAGAATTGGACATCACCTGGAAAGGACCAATTACATGGTTTCTGGCTCAAATATCTGACCAGTTTACATGCAATATTGGCCAGGCAACTGAATGAAATTTTACAAAAGGGCCAAATTGATGAATGGTTGACAACTGGAAAAACATACTTGATTCAGAAAGATGCAACTAAAGGAACAACACCTGAAAACTACAGACCAATAACATGCTTGCCAACAACCTTCAAATTACTCACAGGCATTATTGCAGATAACATGATGGATTATTTGGAAACAAACAACATCTTGCCAGTAGAGCAAAAAGGCAACAAAAGAAGGAGCAGGGGCACAAAAGATCAGCTCCTAATTGATAAAATGATATTAGAAAATTGTAAGAACAGAAAACGAACTTGAATATGGTCTGGATTGATTACAAAAAGGCATTTGACTCACTGCCACATAGTTGGATCATAAAATGCTTAGAAACAACTGGCATTAGCAAAAATATTACATCCTTTACTGAAAAGGCGATGAAACAATGGAGAAGTGAGTTGGCAGTAGGGAATGAGATCTACGGAATGGTTAATATCAAGCGAGGAATTTTCCAGGGTGATTCACTTTCACCTCTTCTCTTCATCATCGCAATGATCCCACTATCGGTAATCTTAAAAAAAAAAACGAAATTAGGCTACCAAACAGCCAAAGAAGCTGAAAAAATTTCGCATTTACTATATATGGATGATTTGAAATTCTATGGAAAGTCAGAAATAGAAATCCAATCATTGACAAACACAGTCCGAGTATTCAGCACCGATATTTCAATGCAGTTTGGCATGGAAAAATGTGCCACTGTATCCATAAAAAGGGGCAAAATCACTGCATGTGAGGGAATTGAAATGCCCAATGGCCAATTAATTAAATGCAAATAATATGAAGCCTACAAATACTTAGGCATTCTGCAGTTGGATAACTTCAGGCATGGAGAAGTAAAAACTATTGTCAGGCGAGAGTACACCAACAGAGTTAGGAAAATTTTGAAATCTAAATTGAATGGTGGAAATACAATCAAGGCCATAAATACCTGGGCAATACCAGTTATAAGATACACAGCTGGTATAGTTAACTGGACACAAGCTGATTTGGACATTTTGGACCGAAAAACCAGGAAACTAATGACAATGCACTACAGTTTACATCCACGTGGTGATACTGATAGACTGTATCTGCCCCGAAAATCAGGTGGCAGAGGATTATTACAAGTGAAGCAAACAGTTGAAGAAGAAAAACATGCACTGGCTGATTATTTAAAAGAAAGTCAAGAACATCTATTAATCGAAGTAAAGAACAAAAATCTACTGAAGGCCCAACAGACGAAACAAGAATACAGAAAAGATGTGATAAAATCAAGAATGGAGAGTTGGCAGAACAAAGCACTGCATGGCCAATTTCTGGAAAAAATAAAAGATAAAGTGGACAGTGAACAAACTTGGTTATGGTTAACAACAGGTACATTAAAGAAAGAAACAGAGTCACTAATCCTGGCTGCGCAAGAACAAGCTATCCGCACAAATGCCATTAAGGCCAAAATCGAACAATCCTCTGATGATGCCAAATGCAGACTTTGCAAAGAAGCTGATGAAACTGTTGATCACATACTCAGCTGCTGTAAAAAAATCGCGCAGACTGATTATAAATTGCAGCACAATTCAGTAGCACAAATGATCCATTGGAATTTGTGCAAAATTTTTAATATTAAAACAGCAACAAACTGGTGGGAACATCAGCCTGAAAAAGTCACCGAAAATCAGATGGTCAAGATCTTGTGGGATTTCCGTATACAAACCGACAAAATACTGGCGCATAATACACCAGACATCACACTGGTTGAGAAAAATAGGGTCACAATCATAGACATCGCAATACCAGATGATAGCAGGGTCGCCGAGAAGGAACATGAAAAAATCGCAAGATACCAGGACTTAAAAATCGAAATTCAACGACTATGGCACAAACCAGCAGTGATAATTCCAGTGGTAATTGGCACACTGGGTGCTATTCCAAAAGCACTGGAATTACATTTAAAACAGTTAAAAATTGACAAAATCACCATCAGTCAAATGCAAAAAGCCGCACTGCTTGGATCTGCACGCATATTACGAAAATACGTTACAACGTCCTAGGCCCCTGGGTGGGGCCCGACTAGTAACTAGTAACCAATGCCAAATCCGGCGAAACAACTGGCCGCTGTGATACAATTGTATAATAATAATAACTACTACTACTACTACTACTACTACTACTACTACTACTACTACTACTACTACTACTACTACTACTACTACGTATTAGATTTTAATATTCTCTCCAAAAATGTTATTTACAACACGATATAAAAACAACAACTGGACTGTAAGATACCTACTAAAGAAATCCTAGATAGTTCCTAAACATGGATCTTTGTTACATGCTAATATTATGTCAATGTAAAACTTTAAATATTCTTCACAAGGCTTCAGATCAGTGGTGGATTTCAAATTTTTTTAGAACCTCTTCTGTAGGTGTGGCCTGCTTTGTGGGAGTGGCTTGCCATCCATGTGACCGGGTGGGAGTAGCTTGCCGGCCATGTGACTGAGTGGGAGTGGCTTGTCAGTCATGTGACTGGGTGGGCATGGCCAACTTGTAAAATGTGGTGAAACTCACTTAACAATGCTCTTGCTTAGCAACCAAAATGTTGGCTCAGAAACTCGCATTTGAAGCACGCAAGTCTTAAAATTAACCCTTTAGAAATAAAAACTCCAGGGGAGCTCAAACTTGACTGCTTCAAGTCCCAGAATTCCTCTTATTATTACTAATAATCTGTGCTTATTATATATTATTACTCAAATGTTTCTATTTGCAAAATTGCAAAAAGAGATAGCAGAAGTGCAACAGAAAAGGTTTTAAGACTGCTGCTTGGGTCACAGTAGTATTCCTAGATAATATATTAATGCAGAGCATCAGCTTGGAATAACATGGAATCAGCTTCTATGACCAAAGAAATACATTGAGATGACAGCAATCTATCAGCTTTTATGGAAATTATTTCTTGGGAAACTTGTAGAAGGAAAATGCCAATAAATAAGATGGAAGGTACAGCAGGATATGTATTTTGTGATGACAAATTATTTTCCAAACAAGATATGGTTTTCCCAATTTACTTTCCAATCATAATTCTCTGAGGAATGAGACTGAAGTTACATTCCACATTTATACAAATTGTAAAGCAGATATTGCACGCTGCATCAGACACTGATAACTCCAATTAAAAGTAACCTACAGAAACTAGATTCAGACAATTCTGATGAATTAAAAATGAAAATAAATGACTCCCTAAACAGTCATTTCTAAGCCCAAATATGTCATTTTCACATACTTCATTTCTTAGTCTTTCATACAGATACTCTGAGGCCAACATAAGGAAAAGATCTAAGCATTTCCCTTACAGGTAGTCCTCAAGTTATAGCAGTTCATTTAGTGACTTTTCAAAGTTACATCACTGAAAAAAATGGCTTATGACCATTTTTCACACTTATAGCACACATACCTTCTGTGATGTGATCAAAATTCAGAAGCTTGGCAACTGATTCATAGTTATGACAGTTGCAGTGTCCCAAGGTCATGTGACTACCCTTTGTGACCTTCTGATAAGCAAAATCAATGGGGAAGCCATATTCACTTACTATAACAATCACATTATTAACTTAACAGCTTCAGGGTTTCACTTAACAGCTGTGGCAAGAAAGGTCATAAAATGGGGCAAAACTCACTTAACAAATGTCTCATTTAGCAACAGAGATTTTGGGCTCAATTGTGGTCATAGGACGAGGAGAATTTTTAGATCTTTGGAATATGTTCACTGCAGCTTAGCAGAATTATAAATACCTAGATATAAAACTGATTTTGTAAAAATAGCTAAATGCATACATACACATCTGCAAACTGAAAAAAATGTTATTATAAAATACAACTGAATTAGTATTCAATCTTTCCTTGATGTGAAAGTACTGTGTTGATCATTTTTTTTCTAGTTTTATAACTATTCTATGTACAAAATTGGTGGGATTCTGAAGTCTCGGATGTGCCTGAACTAATTGTCTTCAGACACATGCTAAGTCATCAGGAATTATGGGAACTGTAACCTAACAATGTCTGAGCCTGCCACAATTATCTTCATTGATATATAATTTTAAACTCAGCAAAAGAATTGCAATGTACATATTTAATACATCTCTTCTTGTCCAAAAACATTAAGTGCAATTTCTGCCCACCAATTGTTTGTCTGAAAAGTTGAGCATTGAATGATAAACCACAAAGATCAAAGAAAATAGCAGTAGATCAAGATAGATATTTTCAAGAACAGAACAGTAAAAGGCAAGCTGCAGCTGCTTGATAACAGACCAGGAGCTGATAGCTGTAAGAGATTTTGTAGGTTAAAAAATTAAGATTTTTACCAGGCATCAGGGTAGCTGTTTTCTTTCGAAGGCGATTTTGTTGGTTGTTTTTTCTACATAGATAATTATTTTTGTTTTTTCTACATAGAGAATGACAAACCAGCATGAAATGAAGCAATAAAGCTATGATGCTAAATTGTACTTTATGATGTAAAATAGATGGGATTTTTCCAGTTAATCAAAAATTATAATAATAGGTCAAATATAGATTGTTTTTACTATATTTAGCAAAGAAAAAAACTGACATTTTTTTAGAAGGAAGAAACTTCATAAAATGTAATTTACTGCAAGTGACAATTTATTCTACGATTTAATGTTTTTCTGAATACATACATTTGAATTACTTAATTTGCCTGAAAACAAATCTGAGATTGGACAAGACATGCTGGGAATATAAAAAACATGATGAAAAAGAAGGATTCCATTTAGATTATTGTCTGATGATACAATGTGTGGACTTTCTGTGAGCCCATAAGTATGTAAAGGCAAGGTTAAAATAAAGTTATTCTAATGTCCTTAAACTAGAATTTGGCAAATACAAATGTAAAGCTTATGAAGGAACTTCTAGTTTTGTTCCTGAAAATAGACTGAGGCCATACCTGTGATCAAAATTTGAATGCTTGGCAACTAATTCATATTTATGACAGTTTCAGTGTGCTGCATGTGAACAGCTTTTGTTATCTTCTGACAAGCAAAGTCGATGGGAAAAACAGATCCACTTAATAACTGTGTTGCTAACTGAACAACTGCAATGATTGATTTAACAACTGCGGCAAGAAAGGTTGTAAAACACTCACTTAACAAATGTCTCAATTAGCAATATAAATTTTGTGCTCAATTGTGACCCTAAGTTGAGGACTACCTATACTTGGAGATTTCAAAGCAAGGTTAAAGAACACTACATTAATTTCGGCAGTTCTAGGAATGGAACAAGAGGAACATTTTCTATAGGTAATTCAGAGGTTACAAGACATTCATATTAATAAAAAAAACTAGAACATAAATGTAGTACTCCACAAAACAAATTATTGCGTGCTAAATGGGAAATGGCCTGGAGCTATTGATAACAATGTTGTGTAAGATGCAGGAAAAGGTGTAGTAGAATTGAAACAAAACATCTAGGTATTGTGGATTATGTTTGGATTCCCACATCCTCCCAGGAAATGGTTCAAGATTTTCAGATATCTCCTACAGAATTAATAGTCAGAGTCAGATGTATAAGTGAGACTTGAGACAGCCAGGACTGGGTAGCTGTAATAAAGTTAAAAATTGACAAAATCACCATCAGTCAAATGCAAAAAGCCGCACTGCTTGGATCTGCATGCATATTACGAAAATACGTTACGACGTCCTAGGTCCCTGGGTGGGGCCCGACTAGTAACCAATGCCAAATCCAGCGAAACAACTGGCCGCTGTGATACAATTGTATAATAATAAATAATAAATAATAAATAAATAAATAAATAAATAAATACATGTGTATACACACACAAACACACACACACACACACACATATTAATGTGTGAGCTGCAATTCACAAAAGCTTTTGCGTTTAAATCAAATTTGTTAATTGAAAATAAATGCTACAAGAATCCTCATTTTTTTCATCCACACAAATTAACACAAGAGAACTAGATATAGATAGCAATCTTCTTGCATCAGCTATCTTAACACCTAAAGTATTGATATTGCCCATATTTACAGTCAGGCTCAAATAGCAGAGGGCAAATTAAGTTAACAAGTAATCTTGTTAAGAAGCTTGAGTTAGAATTTCATATGCAGATCAGAAAACATTCTATATTCCTGCTGACTGTTACATAGTTTACTTTTACTGAATTATATAGCTCTTTTAATTAGAGATTGCTATAGGATACATACCCTTTCCAATGTTTGTCAAATTCTATATATTCCATTATTTTTACTTCTGTTTTAAAAAGTTTGTACAGAGAGAGAGAGAGAGAGAGAGAGAGAGAGAGAGAGAGAGAGACAGACAGACAGACAGACAGACAGACAGACAGACACACACACACACACACACACACACAGACCAACCGGTTTGGCACATGCCATATCTCTGTTTAATCAACATGGGCCTTCCCTGTGGTCAACCGTAAAGCTGAGTGCATTGTTCTATTGGAGGTACAGTATTATCAGTCATTCTTTTCTAAAATTATCTCTTGATTTGAATTAAAAAAGATTACATTTTGATTTTAAAATAAGGTACAAAATATATTTTTTTAAACTTGAAGTGTTACAAGCATGGCATATTTGCATATTAAATCAGGTAATTGCAATTTTTGGCAACTTTACTGGATTGTGTCACATGATAATCTTTCTTGTCTTGCCTAGCATGTCTAGTGAATTGCAGATCTCCAAGCCTGAAAGTGTGTTGCATGTATTTACTTGCAGATTAGCAATGAACACAAATTCACCTTGAATAATTTGGAAATCTGCAAGATGATGGATGTGCAATCCATTTTTGTGGTCTTGGCTTTTCATCAATTCCAAATAAAGGACCAATGTAAGTGAACAATGTTCACTAAGCACTGCATTAATTCTCACACATTTATTCATTTTATATATAAATATATTTGGATATTATCTAATCTGCTGGGGATTCCTAATTATTTACAACAAAACTTCAGACATTCATTGTTATTAGTACTAAACACTTTAAAATGCCCATTGCAATACAAAATATAACAATATATAAAACCAATCACTATAATAAGAATCTTGATTGACTTATCATCATCCAAATCAAGTAGTAGTTATCATTATCAAAATATAGATTAACCTTTTAAACTTCCAGAATGCTAACAAGGAGCTAGTATGTTTTCTGAAGGAAGGAAAAACAAGGGTGATATATACATATACTTACTTTCTGCACATGTGCTGCGGAAAATGGCTGCCTGAGCTTGCCGCTCAGGCTTGGAGAGAGCAGAAAGAAACAAAAATTCGAATCCTCTGCTGGCACCAGACTCACTGAGACGAAGGCTTTGGGAGAGAGAGCCGAGAGGGTCCTGAAAAAGCCGCTTACTTGAAAGAACGCTGCTCCAAACAACTCTGAGCGGCTCGAGCGGCTCCGATTGGCTTAGAAGGGCCCCCAGGCGATGCAGTTTCCTGCTGGCGGCATTCCATCAGACGATTCCAAACCGCCGCGGCCTCAGCTCTTTAATACGGGGCGCTGCTGAGCTACATTAAGAGCCAAGGTGGCGCAGTGGTTAAATGCAGCACTGCAGGCTACTGCTAGATCAGCAGGTCAGCGGTTCAAATCTCACCGGCTCAGGGTTGACTCAGCCTTCCATCCTTCTGAGGTGGGTAAAATGAGGACCCAGATTGTTGGGGGCAATATGCTGACTCTCTGTAAACCGCTTAGAGAGGCCTGAAAGGCCTATGAAGCGGTATATAAGTCTACTGCTATTGCTATTACATTGGGACTCAGTTTTTCATCCTTGGAATTCCATTTCCTTGGAGGGGTTGGTGAGTGGGGGACTGGGCGGCTGGTTTCTTTATTGCCGTTGCCGATGTCTCTTCCCCCCTCTTTCTCCATCGTGTCCCTCTGCTTTTTTTACCACCACCGCTGCGGATTTTTTGTTTATCCACACTCTGGCTGCTGTGACCCTTGGCTTCCTAAAACACCAGGCCGCCTTCCCACTACTATCTGCTGTTGCCACCCACTATTTTCTTGGGCTGGCCTTTTTGGGGCGACGTGGGCTTGCCTTTTGGTGGTGCGTTTTTCCAGTTGCCCTCGCCCTCTGCCCCCCCGCCTTCGTCCTCAGTGTTTTTTTCTTCATGGATGGCCCCAGCTCGCTCTCTGATTCCACGACTGGGGGAAGCCTTGGACTTAGACTCTCAGCGGACTACTGTGCCAGAGAGGGGGTGGCTGATCCGGGATGGCACTAAAGAGATCAGGTGGCTGGTCCTGCTTGCCGCTGCCGTCGCGTTCCTCCCAGGTGCCCCCCCATCGCTTCATTTGTTTGCGACATTCCAGACATCTTCTGGCTCTGTTTTTTGCGCTTGAGAGGAGCCTGGAGGAGCCCACAGACTGTTACCAGCTTGTTTTGCTTCAGAGAGGGGGTGGGTGATCTGTTACGGTGCCGGATGAGATCGGGCAACTGGCTTTCTTTGTTAATGCTGCGGCCCTCTTGGGCGCCCTCCCTCCCTCTGCCCCACTCGATTGGGCCTTCTCTGTGGCCTTCTTTGCGTTGTGGCCTCGCCTCCACACTATCTTTACGGCTGCGAGGCCTCCTCTCCTGCCATCTACGAGGCCTCCTCTCCTGCCCTTGCAAGGCCTCCTCTCCTATCATCTGGGTCCCTCTGCTCATGGACCTTGGGCTTTGGGACTTGCGAACTAGTCCTATTTGTTTGACTATTATTACCTTCGGCCACCCTAGAGACGCCACCTCTGCCATTCCAGACTTTTGCTCCTTTCTACATCTTCAGCAGACCAGACTTTTACGAATCCGCCACAAACTGTGTGCGAACCCTGCACTTTCTAACAGCCGCACAATCTTTTTTTCTCTTTGTATGGGTTATGTATGTGATATGCAAGTGATGGATGGTCAATGTCTGTACCCACTTTTATTAATTTTATTGTTGTTGTTTCCTGTAATTTTAAATTGACTCATGTGCGGACTGTATGAGTGAGTGACTGTGTATGCGAGAGCGGACTGGGAGTACAGCCTGGTGCCTCCTCCACTGAGTGCTATTGCAGAAGTGGTAGGGAGCCCAGGCCTATCTCCCATCCGAGAATGACTGTGATAAATGGCCTGCCGGGGAGAGTGGAGGCTATGGGAGGGGAAATGGGGTCCGTGGGTACAGGAGTGGGCCGGAACATTACGGTCATGACGGGGAGAGGCAGGTACGATGGGAACTTCAGGACTAGCCAAGGTGGCGCAGTGGTTAAATGCAGCACTGCAGGCTACTGCTAGATCAGCAGGTCAGCGGTTCAAATCTCACCGGCTCAGGGTTGACTCAGCCTTCCATCCTTCCGAGGTGGGTAAAATGAGGACCCAGATTGTTGGGGGCAATATGCTGACTCTCTGTAAACCGCTTAGAGAGGCCTAAAAGGCCTATGAAGCGGTATATAAGTCTACTGCTACTAGCCATTACCGGGGAAGGAGGGTCTGCTACATCATAGCGATCCTTCCTTCCGGCCCTGTTAGTTCCACTCCAGAGACAGATGGCAAGAGTGGTCAGGGCCCTGGTCTCAGGCTGTTGTTGCTAAATGGCAGGTCTGTGGTTCACAAGGCTCCCCTCATCCGGGACCTAATATTAGACGAGGGGGCAGACCTGGCATGTATTACTGAAACCTGGCTGGGCCCGGAGGGAGGAGTCCCCCTCACTGAAATGTGCCCAGAAGGATTTCAGGTGCTCCACCAGACGCGACCCCAGTGAAAGGGTGGGGGAGTGGCTGTCATCATCCAAGGGTCATTAGTTCCTCGTAGGATCCCTGCTCCGGAGCTTGTTGGGTGTGAGTCCTTGTTGGTGAAGTTGGACCTTGCGGGTCAAGTGGGCTTGTTGTTAACGTACCTTCCTCCCAACAGCATTGCAACAGCCCTCCCCTCACTCCTTGAGTCAGTAGCTGAGCTGGCGGTCGAGTTCCCCTGGCTTATGATGCTGGGGGATTTCAACCTGCCTTCGCTCAGTGAACACTCTGATGGGGCGCAGGAGTTCATGGCTTCCATGACAGCCATGGACTTGACCCAAGTAATCCGGGGTTCGACTCACTCAGTAGGTCACACACTTGAGCTCGTATTTCTTTCGGAGCAGTGGAGACGTGATCTAGATTTGAGGGGTATTAAGATCTTGCCCTTGTCATGGTCTGATCACTTCCTACTGAGGCTTGACTTTCGGAAACCAATCCCCCACTGTAGGGAGGAGGAACCGATTAGGTGGTTCCACCCCAGGCACCTGATGGACCCTATGGGATTTCAGACGGCGCTTGGAGAAATACCTGATGCTCTCGTCCACAGTCTGGTGGAGTCCTTAGTCGCTGCTAAGTGGCGGTGGGGGCTCTTAGTCGCTGCTAAGTGGCGGTGGGGGCTCTAAACCGGATTGCTCCTTTGCGGCCTCTCCGAGGTAGCGGATCCAGGAGGGCTCCTTGGTTCACCGAGGAACTCCAGGAGATGAAGAGCCAAAAGAGACACCTAGAGCGCCGCTGGAGGGCCAGTAACTCTGAATCAGACCGAGCAATGATGAGAGCCTTTATCAGAGCCTATCTCGTGGCAATACGGGCGGCGAAATGTGAGCATTTTGCCGCCCTTATTGCATTCGCTGAATCGCGCTCGGCCGCCTTATTTAGAATAACCCGCTCCCTCTTGAAAGGGAGGGACACGGATGACCCTTTACAAGATAGAGCTGAGGAATTTGTTCAGTTTCTAACGGATAAAGTCACTCGGATTCGCACAGATCTGAACTCCAATTGCATGGTACCAGCCGAGGTACCGGGGGAAGGTCTTGAGCGGAGTTTATGGAGCGAGTTTCAACTTGCTGCTCCTGAGGAAGTGGACAAGGCCATGGGAGTGGTGAGTGCCTCCACTTGTATACTAGACCCGTGCCCCTCCTGGCTGGTCTTGACCAGCAGGGAGGTGACACATGGCTGGATCCAGACAATAGTTAATACCTCTCTCCTGGTTACAGCACGGAAACCGCTTTGGTCGTGCTGATCAATGATCACTGGCAAGCCAGGGATAGGGGTCACTCCTCTATCTTAGTGCTCCTTGACCTCTCAGTGGCCTTCGATACCATCGACCATGGTATCCTTCTGCAACGGTTGCGGGAGGTGGGAGTGGGAGGCACCGTTCTTCGGTGGTTCTCCTCCTTCCTCTCGGACAGGTCGCAGTCAGTGTTAGTCAGAGGGTAGAGGTCAACCCCTAGGCTCCTCATTTATGGGGTGCTGCATGGCTCGGTCCTGTCCCCCCTCCTATTTAACATCTACATTAGATCATACGTCGGCACGGGATTAAATACCATCAATATGCGGGCAATACACAGTTGTATCTGTCTGCCTGGTGCCAACTCAGTGAAGCGGTAGAAGTGATGTGCCAGTGCCTGGAGGGTGTCAGGGTCTGGATGGGAACGAACAAGCTTGCACTCAATCCCAACAAGACTGAGTGGCTATTGATGCTCCCTCCCAAGGATGGTCCAGCCATTCCATCTCTCAGCCTGGGGGGCAAAATTATTCCCCCCTCACAGAGGGCCCGCAATTTGGGAGTCCTCCTGGACCCACAGCTGACCTTAGAACATCATTTGTCGGCTGTGACCAGGGGGGCGTTTGCCCAGGTTCGCCTGGTGCACCAATTGTGACCCTATTTGGACAGGGAGGCCCTTCGGATAGTCACTCACGCCCTCTTCACCTCAAGACTGGATTACTGTAACACGCTCTACATGGGGCTGCCCTTGAAGAGTCTTTGAAGACTTCAGTTAGTCCAGAATGCAGCTGCACGAGCGATTGTGGGTACACCTAGGTACACCCACGTTACACCTATCCTCCGCGAGCTGCACTGGCTTCCCATTGGTCTCCGAACACGCTTCAAAGTGCTAGTCGTTACTTTTAAAGCCCTACATGGCATCGGACCTGGCTACCTGAGAGACCGCCTCCTGCCAATTACCTCCCTAAGACCGATTAGATCGCACAGACTAGGCCTTCTCCGGATCCCATTTGCCAGCCAATGTCGGCTGGCGACACCCTGGGGGAGGTCCTTCTCTGTTGCAGCTCCAGCCCTCTGGAACGAGCTCCCCATTGAGATCCGGACCCTTACTACCCTTCCGGCTTCCGCAAAGCGACTAAGACCTGGCTGTTCCGGCAGGCCTGGGGCTGTTGAGTTGTCCAGCCCCACTTCAGGTTTGTGACTCTTTTTTTTCTTTTAAATATATTTTATTCATTTTCACATTCCATTTTGCAATCACTTATATACAGGGTATTTGCTATAAGAAAAGAAAAAGATAAAAAAAAATAAAAAAAAATAAAATAAAAAAGAAAACACAACTCATCATTCACAACCCCACCTGACACTTCCATCCTCCATACACCCCATCTACCCCCTCCAACTTTCCTTTCTCCCTCTAACACTCCCCTCCTACTTCCCTTTCCCCTCAAACCTTCCTTCTCCCCTTACTCCCAACACGCTCTCCTTACATTCCCCTTACTCCTTCCTTACTCCTCCCTCTTCTTTCCCTCTACCTCCCTCCTTGGTGTATGCCTTTATTCAAGTGTTGTTTAATCTGATAAAAAGTAAAGTAAACCAAGGAAAAAAAATATAAAGAAAGAAAAGAGAAAGAAAAAACAAAAAAAAACAAAAAAAACAACAACCGTATATAAGTACATTCTTGTTCTTATTGAGACTATGTTAACACCCACCCACCCACCCCCCATAAATCCCCATCCCTAATCCTCCCGACTTCCCAGGGCCCACACCTGGCACTGCCTTCTGTCTAAAGTATCTTGTGTACGTATGGATTAAAAATAAAAGTAATATATTAAAGGAAAGAAAAAAAAGAAAAAAGAAAGAAAAGAAAAAAGAAAAGAGAAAAAAGAAAAAGGAAAAAAAAAGAAAAAGGAAAAAAAAAGAAAAAGAACTCTTTGTGTTGAGCTCAGCCCCCCATCTTTATCTATGCTTAAATAGTGTAAGTCATTCTATCTAAATTTTATTCTCGTCTCTTACTTCTTTGTTATTTACCCCAACCTCCTGTAGACTCTCCCGTTCCTCTTCCTTAACCTTGTATTCAGATAAACATTTATACAAATTTGTGTAGGCATCAATATACAGTGTAGCTCAAAAATAATCCCTTCCGGTAAAATTTAAGCAACGTGGATTATGCCACATATTCAAATATTACTTTACAGAAGAATAATCAAACTTTCCCTTCTAATAGAATTTAAACAGCGTAAATAATCTTTCTTAACCTTATTTTCAAACAGTAATTCAAAATAATCTAACCAAACTTTCCCTTCTTAGTAAAGTTTAAGCAGCGTGGATCAAGTATTACTTTACACAAAAATCAGTTTACATTCTATCTTAAGATGATCCCAACCGGCTTTCTCTTCTAATAGGATTTAAACAACGTAAATCATTCCGCATGCATTTTACCCTCATACCTTGCTTGTCTGATATTTACCACTATCAAATTTATGCAGACATTAGTTTAAGATCTAGCTCAAAGTAATTTCACCCAACTTTCCCTTCTAATAAGAATTAAATAGCATGGATCATTCCACATATTCAAATAATACTTTCAACAAGAGTCGGTTAACCTTCTGTTTTAAAGTAATCCCTTCTAACAGAATTTAAACAACATAAATCATTCCGCATTCATTTTACATATATACAATCAATATCACCCCACCAATAAGTTCCGCTTTTTCTACCGGAGAGAGGTCGCAAACCCCCATTCAGTCCACAACTTTGGCAAATATTTTAAAATGTCTAAATCCTCGATCTCCGCTTTTCTGCTTCTCCGAGGGAGGAAAGGCTACCCCCTCCATCTTGCAGCCACGCGGCCTGCCGCTTGCCTTCTCCTTCAGCTTGTCTCTCCTCTTTTCCAAGTGAATCAGGAAGTCCCGCCTTCAAAGTCTTGTAATAGAAATCTCGAGCCTCCGAAACAGAGTTAAGACGAAGTCTTTGATTCTCAAATGTGACCGTAATGCCGGCTGGGGCCTCCCATCTATATTGAATCTGTTGATTTCTAAGCTCTTTAGTTAAAAAAGCATAGTCTCTTCTTGCTCTCAACATCTGGAAAGGTATTTCTTTGAAGACAATCAAGTCCTGGTCATCAACTCGCAGACTGTTATTATGAAACTTTTGCATAATCGCGTTTCTAGATTCTTTTGTGGAGAAATATATAATTATGTCCCTCGGAAGCTGTCGCTGTTCCGCTACCAACGAGTTCTGGCGATAGATTTTCCGAATCTGCCAATCAAAGTTAAGTCCCGGGCTTCCCACCGCATGGCTGAAGGCTTCAACAAAGGTCTGTTTCAGATTCTCTCGCTCCTTTTCGCGGAGTCCTCTGACTCTTATTGCAAATGCCTTCCTATTAAAATTTATCATCACGAGCTGTTCTTCAGTGTCTCTAATTTTTTGTTGTAATATTTGAATATTAGTAGTCAAATTAAAATTAGCCTCCTCCAAGCTTTCCAATTTATTCTCTATTTCAGCAGAATAATCTGACAGGGCAGACACGGCTGCAAACGTATTCGCCTTCATTTGGTCAATTTTAGACTTTAAATCATCATATAGCTCCAATACAAATTCCTTGATTTCTTGTTTAAAATCATTAAGCATTTGAAAGAAAAATTCCTGTGTTAAAAATTCTCCAGTAGAGGGCGTAGGAGACAAGGGCTGCGATTCCAGTATAAATTCTTTAGATTCTTTAGGCACATTTGTAGAGAGACGCTTCGATTTTGACCTGGGTGCCATAATAAATAAACAAATAAACAGCGCTTTCGCTCCCCTCTGTTTCCAAAAAAAAAAGAGTTTATTTTGTTAAGGAGCGGTCTGCAGGAAGGTAAAACCGGCTAAGTACATCCCCT
Organism: Thamnophis sirtalis; assembly: GCF_051295495.1. Lineage (NCBI taxonomy): Eukaryota > Metazoa > Chordata > Lepidosauria > Squamata > Natricidae > Thamnophis > Thamnophis sirtalis. Next base: position 39,147,427 of record NW_028261390.1, on the reverse strand, counting down.
ATCAGTCACCAACGGAGAGAAATCGCCATTTTGAAGTCCGTTTAAACAAAGAAGCCTCTAAGACAAATGGTGCTGGTATTTAAGATAGTAATAAAAGCATAAATCTCACAGGAGTGGGACCCGCCCGTATTAATCCTGGCTTGAAACAACTTTGCTTTGTCCTGGGGGGGGGGGCTCACCTGTCTGGGGCTGCAAAAAAAGGCAGCTGAGAAGAACTGGCTGGAGATAAAAGCTCCGCTCACGCTGGGTCTAATCTCTGTCCACAGCCAAAAAAAAGAGAAAGGCTGTGGATTACGAATAGACCCTAGCACACAGAGCTACTCCCTGCCCCTTTCTTAGCCAAAAAGGGGTGATATCTATGATCTTATTTAGATATACAGACCAGATCTCTGAGAGGAGCTCGGTTGAGCCCTCCTCGGCAACAGGCTCCGCCCCCCGGATCTCCAGGTTTGTGACTCTTGTGCAATTTTAAACTGTTGTTTTATTTTTATTTTTATATCCCCTTCCCCCCTTTTACTGTAAGCCGCCCTGAGTCTCTTTTGAGAGTGGGCGGCATACAAAATTTTTTATATATATATGTGTGTGTGTATATATATATACATATATATATATGTGTGTGTGTGTGTGTGTGTGTGTGTGTGTGTGTGTGTGTGTGTCTGTGTCTGTGTGTCTGTGTGTCTGTGTGTCTGTGTGTCTGTGTGTCTGTGTGTGTATAAAGCCTCCTAACCTTTGAAGTGCAATTTTATTCAGGTTAAAGGAGCTTTAAAGTGTTAAATCAGACTATTTTGGAAGTGAGAATTTCTCTTCCTTGTGTTATGCAAACCTATTGATTATTTTAATTACTGTAATTTAAGAGGATAAAATAGAATGTTTGCATATTTATTTTCAGTATACTAGGACTGAGATCAATTTAAATAAGAGAATAATATTAATAATAGTAATAATAAGCCATTCTACTAGGATCCACACATATACTATGCTGATACATACATCCTAGGTTCTTGGGAAGAACTCGATGGGAATGAATGGGACGCAATGTATTACATATAGGTAAAGCTTTCCCCTGCCTACTATAGGGGGTATTCATCTCTGTTTCCTAGCCAATGGTGCGAGTATTGTCCAAAGACACTTCCATGGTCATGTGGCCAGCTTGGCCAGCATACCTATACATCGAGGTGCACAGAATGCTGTTACCTTCCCACCAAGTGATACCTATTTATCTACTCACATCTGCAAGCTTTGAACTGCTAGGTGGACAGGATCTGGGGCAAGTAATGGGAGCTCACCCCATCACATGTTACTTGAGACTCAAACTTGGGTGGTTTTCAGCTGTCAAGATCAGCATCTTAAACTGCTGAGCCATAACTCAAAGCACATGGCTACTACTTTTTTTTAAGGAGACAAAGCAGATAAAAACAAGACCTGGCAATGGCTAAAAGCACAAAAATTGAAGAAAAAGACATAGGGGGTAATTCTGACTGCATAAGATCAAGTCTTAAGAACAAATGCATACAAAGCCAGAATTGAGAAGATAGAAAGAGACAGCAAATGCCATCTTTGCAAAGAAGCTGAAGAAACAGTGGCCTATCTGGTTAACTGAAGCAAGAAGATTGTCCAACTGATTACGAACAAAGGGATGACAAAGTAGCAACAATGGTTCATTGGAATATCTGCAGGAAATATCTTTTTCCTGAAAGGAACTGGTAGGATTCATAAAACAAAACAAAATATTCACAGAAGTAAAATTGTAAGAACTGCAAAATCTACATGACAAAGAAATTGAAGGCTTGCTATAAGTAGCTCAGACAACAGAGACAATACAGAAAGTTGATAATACACTTATCAGTTATTTGCAAAAGGCAGCTTACTTGGAGCAGCTTAGAACTTGTGAAAAAAAGGTTTAATATTATTAAACAACAATATCTGCCTAGTTCAGGTCCTTAGGAAGGGCTCTCAATAGACAAAACTTCCAAATTCAGTCTAAACATCTGACTGACTGTGCAACCACAATCTATAATAATAATAGACTGGGATAATAGACTGCTATCTTTTGAGATAAAGTAGTAAACATTACTTTTTAAAGGAAAGAGACATAATGCTGTCCAATGAATTATAGAGTCAATAAATAAAATAAAAAATACTAAGGTTATTTTTTGTTTTAAAACTGCACATGCTTATCAAATGCCAGTGAAATGACTTATGCATCAGATATTCTGAATCTGAGTTCAAAATAGTAGCACTACTATTAGAAGATTATTAAGTGACTTGTATCTTCAGGAAAGTATTATACACTTGGAATTTAGTGATTTTGCCACCAATCACAAATCTAATTGATGAGGTCAAGTTGACCATTCAGCTGGGATTAAAATTGATTCTTTACTTTTCTGACCTTCAAGTGCATTTTGTTGACCTGTTTAGGTTTGACAGGCTTCATTGAGAGACATGCATTGACATTTTGACACTAGAAGTACAAGCATTTTTCCCTTCAATATACATCATTTATCATACGTCCAATTACTGGTAACTTCTACAGTTTGTAGAATCAAGGAGAGTCAAGTTATATTTAAAACTCGAGGAACTGGATATTAGTTATATTGTCACCATTTCCAGGTCATACATCTGTACTTGAAAGGCAATCAATTATTGTCAATACATTTGAACTGCATTGACTTACCCAAATGTCAGGGAAGAGATTGGATGATTTTTGCATCAAGAAGTTGTTTTTGATGTTGAACTACAGCCTTGTGTGTTTTGCATCTACACAAATTACATTCACAAATGTAGGAATTCAATTTTCAAATTCTATTCTACAGTCTCAAATACATGCTTTCAAGGTCTGTCATTTCTCATAGGTTCAGTTTCAAATATAAAACTCTTCTGGATCAGATAACATTTCACTGAATTTATTGTTTTACAAAGCAAACACTATGCAGTCTTTAATAATTCTTTCCTGAAAAGAACATGTGTTTCATTTAGTGCAAAACTTCTGCTGTTATTTCTTTCTTCATTAAATCCTGAAAATATATTCTTACAATCTGAAGGGATTTGTGGAATGGTCAAACAGGATGTCCAGATGCTTCTGCCCTTGTCTTCATAGAAATTACTTAACATAGTGAGAGGATGAAGCTAGGATCAAAGTAGTTAGATTTGAATTTGAAAGGGGAAAGAACTGTATAGTGGTACAAGAGATAAGGTTTGAGTTGGCAGCGCATGTTCTTGTAAAATAACTGAAAATTATTAGCTCAGTTGTCAAGACATGTAATTGCAATGAAGAGAAAGGAGAATGGAGTATTTTCTGTTTCATTTCAACTTTTCTTTAGCAGGTCATAACCTTAGCACTGAAATTTTGTAGTTTTGAACTGTAGCATTGACTGGATTGCTTCTCAACAAGCACTGATTTCTGATTCTGATTCTTCTTAAGTCATCACTTGTTTCAAAATAGTTTTCCACGTAGTTCCATTAGAACTAGAACTGGAACTATTTTGATAAAATTCATAAATATAGTATACCTACAATATTGGTCTAGTGATTGAAGAACCAGGCTAAAAACTAATAGGTTGGAAGTTCGAATTCCATCTTATTCAAGAAAATCAGCCAGATGACTTTCTGTCACTCTTTGTCAGCCTAATCCATCTCACAGGGATTTAATGTGAAGAAATTAGGAGGAGTAATGAGTATTAGGTATGTTTACTACCTTCAGTTATTTATATAAATAATAAAAGAAAAATATAAATTCATACATACATATTAGTTTTGACAGCTATATATTTATAATCAACAGAAGAAACCTAAAACAAGATAGATCAATGATATCAGCAAGTATTGCAGGCCCAATTGGCAAAATGAATATGTGGAAGAAGTCTTCATCCTGCAGTGCATTGATAATGGCTAATATGATGGTATTTGTAATACAAGGATCTTTAACAATACATTTGAATTTCAGTCATATTGAATTGTATTCAGATAATTCTATGTCCACATGGCTTTACACCAGGGGTGTTAAACTTGATTTCTTTGAATACTGCATCAGGCTTGTGTTTGTCCTTGGAGGCCGGATTGGGTGTGGCCAGGGTGGGCATGGCCAGCTTGACATCACTCATGTTGGGAATGCCCATGGCGGCCCGAGTGCTCTGCCAGTAAAAACAGGCTACTGAGTTCCGTTTTTGGCTATGACAGCCTCCTGCAACCCTCTGCCAGTGAAAATACAACTCGGGAGGGCCACATGCGGCCCTCCTGAGTTCCATTTTCTCTGGCAGAGACACTGTAGGCCAGTCCTTCGCTGTTTCCAGGGAAGACTCGCGGGCCAGATCTAAGCACCCCATAGGCCGGATCCGGCCCCGGGGCCTTAAGTTTGACACCCCTGCTTTAAACCATATTTGGCTGAGAATTATGAGAATTTCATTTCAATGTATAGAAGAGTTGAGCACATTTATAATACTCCAGGCGGCTAGTACATTTTAAATAGTAAATACAGTTAATAAAATTGATTGATTCATATAATGGTCATGTGAATTATTTCTTCTTTTTAAAGTGCTTTTTCTTGGCAGTTCAGTTTCATTTACAAGAATTTTTCTCCCAAGGAAGACATTATTTTCATTTTATCTCTTGGGTTATGACAGTGAACTAATACTGTAAAATGTCTGTATTTTTAATGCAGTGATGTGCTCCAGGAAAAACATATGGGGAGGAATCCTTTTGGTTCCATTTCCAATAAGGTCAGACATGGGTTCATGGCTAGAATCCAGTCACAAAGCTTGTGAATCAATCTGAGTCTTAACTATGAATCTTTGCTGATTCTATAAGATTCATGATATACTAATGATTAATATTAACCTTATCTAAAATAAAGATACATAATGTTATCTACTTTTACTTTTTGGCAATTATATTAGCATTTTTTCTCATCTTGCATAGTTTAACCTAATGAAATCAGTATATAGTCCTCTCAAGTCCATTAATAAATAGCAGTTTGAGATGTGTGTTTTCATTCCACCTAGCAAAATATTTTCTTTTACTAGATTTATCTTCATTTATCCTTTAATTAGAAGTTAACACTTTATTACTTTGTGTCAACATATTTTGGTCCAATGATATTCAAGGATAGCACTGTGCTATGTGATTATTAAAAACATGAATGGGAAGGGAACTGAACTTGTGTGGCATGCATTTCAATTGTTATTGAACTGTCTGGCCACATGGAATGCAAATGTTGAAAATACAACTGACCTGTTTTTATGATTAAATGAGTTCCCATTAAAAATGCATAGCTTAGAAAGAAAGAGGCTAATATAATTACATTTATTATATATATTTTTGCATGCACCTAACCGGCAATAATGCTGGGAGCAACCCACCCCTGAAGCAGTTCCATAGGTGGAAGGCGTAGACATTTTGGTGATGTTTAGTACTGTAAGGCGCTCCAGACCACTCCTGAGTAGGAGTGCAACGTCTGCCAGTTTGAACTGAGGTAACGAAATGTATGGCAACTGGCAGTTGGAACAGAGTTCTTTTCAGGTGGGGAGTGGGAGTAGAACTCCTTAGCATCAAAGCATATTAATTACTGTATAAGAAATACTAATGATCTGATGGTCATTTATATATTAGTTTTATTAGCTACACACATACATATTCACAAGTAGGATTTACACTTTAGACTAAATTATAGCATGAATAGTTTACTATGTTGTATATTCTACCTTTAAGGTCTGAAAAATTTATTGTCACTGTAATCAACATGCCTCTATAATTTTTGCAAAAAAGGAGTGAAAAAAATAATGAAAATTAAATTAAGATTCTCTCTGATCACATTTGATTAGAATTGATGGTTTCCAGTTACACAAGCAGATTGTTTGAGAAAGTTCTAAGAACTCTCATATACCTCTCTTCTGCATTAATGGCTGTTAGCTACCTCCATAATCCCAGCAGGGATGCTAAATGGACAACTACTAAATGGTGCCAATAAACTGCAAAATACCCGCATCATAGTCACTTCTAGAAATAGAAATAGTTTATGCATAGAAGAAAGTTTGCTTAATGTGCTTTTTATCTTCATTCACTTTTAAAGTGCTGAAGATCAGACAATACTCTATTTTTCACCAACCTTACCTTAATCAATGCGCATGTGCGTTGGAAGATGGCTGCCTGAGCTTGTCGCTCAGGCTGGAAGAGAGACAAAAATCACCTGGACTGAGCCTCCGCCGACTACCAGACCTCTGAAAAGGGAGAACTGGGGTGAGAGGAATCTAAGACGTCCTGGAGGGCTGTTTGCTCGGAGATACTTTTTCGGGCAGCTTAGGACGGGCCTCGGCGGTGTCGGACGGCGTTGGACGCCCTTTGGGCGGCATCCCCCCCTCCAAGGACGGCAGTTTCTAGCTAGCAGAGCAGCGTTTTTGCCTGGCTTTTGCCGGGAAGGGCAGCATTTTCACCAGGAAGGGCAGCATTTTCGCCGGGAAGGGCAGCGTTTTCATCTGGAGTGGGACCGCTTCTGGTGGCTTTGGATAGTCCCTGGTGGTGCTGGGCAGTGGCAAGCGGTTGTTAAGCGGCACCCCCTCCTCGCCGCACCTTGCCGCACGGACAACGGCGGCATTTTCTTCAATGATTCTAGCAGCTGCACTGACTCCCGACCCCGTCCGCTTGTCGTGGTAAGCCTTTGGGGGGGTTTCCTGATTGCCATCGCCCTGGAGAGGAGGTTGCCGAACCGGACTGTTGCCAAAGTTGGGCGAATCGGGTGGCTGGCTTTCCATTGCTGCCGCAGTATTTCCAGGTGCCCCCCCTCCCCTGCTTGGCTCGGCCTCTCGTCAATGCTGTGGCGTTTTCGACCTTATCGGCCTTATCGGCGTCTTGGCCTTACTTTGGAGACCTTAGGGAACTTGGGAGGTCTGTGAGAACTGTGAGAACTGGTGCTTTTGGGGAACGGGAAAGAACTTCTGGACTGTGTTATTAACATTGGTTTAACGAGAGGGTGGTTGGCCCGGATGGCGCTGAAGACGGTTGAGCGCTTGGCGTGCAGCCGTCACTGCGTCCTTCGTGAGCCTTCCCCCCCCCCTGCAGTGTTTTTTGATCTACAATGCCTTTTATTTCAGCTTATTGCGTCTGGGAGAGCTCTTGGAACCTTTGGGACCTCCCCTTTCTGCCTCTTTCTGTGGCTGGGGAGAGCCTTCTGTGACTGGAAAGGGCTTTCTCTCCTTACCACCTATACCATCTGGTTGCTCCTGTCCACGCTCATAGATTTGGACCCTTGGACTCCCAGTTTTTGCAACCTTGTTTCTGGGCCATGATTATCAACCCCCTCTACCATCTCAGGAACCTGATCTCTGCCACCTGGACTTTTACTCCCCTCCTACTACTCTACCACAAACTTTGTATGAATTTTGCACATTTTAACAGCCGCGCAATTTTTTTCCCTTTGTATGGGATATGTATGTGATATGTATGTGATGAATGGTTGATGTTTGTACCCACTTTTATTAATCTTTATTATCATTGTACCCTGCAATTTTAAAATGACTTTGTGGGGACTGTATGAGTGAGTGACTGTGTATGTATGATGGGACTGGGAGTACAGCTGGGTGCCTCCTCCACTGAGTTGATTGCAGAAGTGGTAGGGGGCCCAGACCTACCTCCCGTCCTAGAATGACTGAGATAAATGGCCTGCCGTGGAGACCGGAGGCCACGGGAGGGGAAATGGGGTCCACGGGTACGGAAGTGGGCCGGAACATTAGGGAGGGAGGGGCAGGTACAACGGGAACTTCAGGGCTAGCCATTACTGGGGAAGGAGGGTCCGCTACGTCACAGCGATCCCTCCTTCCGGCCCTGTTAGTTCCACTCCAGGACCAGATGGCGAGAGTGGTCAGGGCCCTGGTCTCAGGCTGTTGTTGCTAAATGCCAGGTCTGTGGTTCACAAGGCTCCCCTCGTCTGGGACCTAATATTAGACGAGGGGGCAGACCTGGCATGTATTACTGAAACCTGGCTGGGCCCAGAGGGAGGAGTCCCCCTCACTGAAATGTGCCCAGAAGTGTTTCAGGTGCTCCATCAGCCACGACCCCAGTGAAAGGGTGGGGGAGTGGCTGTCATCATCCGAGGGTCATTAGTTCCTCGTAGGATCCCTGCTCCAGAGCTTGTCGGGTGTGAGTCCTTGTTGGTGAAGTTGGACCTTGCGGGTCAAGTGGGCTTGTTGTTAACATACCTTCCTCCCAACAGCGTTGCAACAGCCCTCCCCTCGCTCCTCGAGTCAGTAGCCGAGCTGGCGGTTGAGTTCCCCTGGCTTATGGTGCTGGGGGATTTCAACCTGCCTTTGCTCAGTGAACACTCTGATGGGGCGCAGGAGTTCATGGCTTCCATGACAGCCATGGACTTGACCCAAGTAATCCAGGGTTCGACTCACTCAATAGGTCACACACGACCTCGTATTCCTTTCGGAGCAGTGGAGACGTGATCTAGATTTGAGGGGTATTAAGATCTTGCCCTTGTCATGGTCTGATCACTTCCTACCGAGCCTTGACTTTCGGAAACCAATCACTGTAGGGGGGAGGAATCGATTAGGTGGTTCCACCCCAGGCGCCTGATGGACCCTATGGGATTTCAGACGGCGCTTGGAGAAATACCTGATGCTCTCGTCCACAGTCCGGTGGAGTCCTTAGTCGCTGCTTGGAATACAGCGGCGGTGGGGGCTCTAAACCGGATTGCGCCTTTGCGGCCTCTCCGAGGTAGCGGATCCAGGAGGGCTCCTTGGTTCACCGAGGAACTCCGGGAGATGAAGCGCCAAAAGAGATGCCTAGAGCGCCGCTGGAGGGCCAGTAACTGAGTCAGACCGAGCACTGATGAGAGCCTATATCAGAGCCTATCTCGCGGCAATACGGGCGGCGAAATGTGAGCATTTTGCCGCTCTTATTGCATCCGCTGAATCGCACCCAGCTGCCTTGTTTAGAATAACCCGCTCCCTCTTGAAAGGGAGGGACGCGGATGACCCTTTAGTTTCAACTTGTTGCTCCCGAGGAAGTGGACAAGGCCATGGGAGTGGTGAGTGCCTCCACTTGTATACTGGACCCGTGCCCCTTCTGGCTGGTCCCGACCAGGAGTGAGGTGACACGCAGCTGGATCCAGACAATAGTTAACACCTCTCTCCGGGAGGGATCCTTCCCGCACTTCTAAAGGATGCGGTGGTGAGACTCCTCCTGAAGAAGCCTTCTCTGGATCTAGCCATTTTGAGTAACTATCGTCCAGTCTCCAACCTCCCCTTTGTAGGGAAGGTTGTTGAGAAAGTGGTGGCCTTTCAACTCCGGCGGTCCTTGGATGAAACCGATTATCTGGATTCCTTTCAGTCTGGATTCAGGTCTGGTTACAGCACGGAAACCGCTTTGGTCGCGCTGATCAATGATCTCTGGCGAGCCAGGGATAGGGGTCACTCCTCTATCCTAGTGCTCCTTGACCTCTCAGCAGCCTTCGATACCATCAACCATGGTATCCTTCTGCGATGGTTGCGGGAGGTGGGAGTGGGAGGCACCGTTCTTCGGTGGTTCTCCTCCTATCTCTCGGACAGGTCGCAGTCAGTGTTGGTCAGAGGGCAGAGATCAACCTCTAGGCCCCTCAATTATGGGGTGCCGCAGGGTTCGGTCCTGTCCCCCCTCCTATTTAACATCTACATGAAGCTGCTGGGTGAGATCATACACGCACAGGATTAAATATCATCAATATGCGGACGATACACAATTGTATCTGTCTGCCCGGTGCCAACTCAGTGAAGCGGTAGAAGTGATGTGCCAGTGCCTGGAGGCTGTCAGGGTCTGGATGGGAGCAAACAAGGTTGCACTCAATCCCGACAAGACTGAGTGGCTATTGATGCTCCCTCCCAAGGATGGTCCAGCTATTCCATCTCTTAGCCTGGGGGGTGAAATTATACGCCCCTCAGAGAGGGTTCGCAATTTGGGAGTCCTCCTGGATCTGCAGCTGACATTAGAACATCATTTGTCGGCTGTGACCAGGGGGGCCTTTGCCCAGGTTCACCTGGTGCACCAATTGCGACCCTATCTGGACTGGGAGGCCCTTCAGATAGTCACTCATGTCCTCGTCACCTCAAGACTGGATTACTGTAACACGCTCTACATGGGGCTGCCCCTAAGAGTGTTCGAAGACTTCAGCTAGTCCAGAATGCAGCCGCACGAGCGATTGTGGGTACACCTAGGTACACCCATGTTACACCTATCCTCCGCGAGCTGCACTGGCTTCCCATTGATCTCCGGAAACATTTCACAGTGCTAGTCGTTACTTTTAAAGCCCTACATGGTATCGGACCTGGCTACCTGAGAGACCGCCTCCTGCCAATTACCTCCCTGAGACCTATTAGATCGCACAGACTAGGCCTCCTCCGGATTCCATCTGCTGGCCAATGTCGGCTGGTGACCCCCCGGGGGAGGGCCTTCTCTGTTGCTGCTCCGGCCCTATGGAATGATCTCCCCATTGAGATCTGGACTCTCACTACCCTTCCGGCCTTCCGCAAAGCGACCAAGACCTGGCTGTTCCAGCAGGCCTGGGGCTGTTGAATTATCCAGCCCCATCTTGTGTTATGAATGTTGTTGTATTTTTAACTGTTGTTTTTTATTTTTTATATTCCCCTTTCCCTTTTTATTTGTAAGCCGCCCTGAGTCTTCCGAGAGTGGGCGGCATACAAGTTAATAAAATAAAATAATAATAATAAAAAATAATAATTTTATGAATGTTAAGCATACTAATAATATCTGAAGAATATCTCTTTGCATTTGAGGGATGTGAAAATTGGAAAGGACAGTTGACCAGTTGACCTTAATTTCAAACTCTAGTTTGTGAAATAATATTAATACATAATGGATTCAATCTAAACTGTGGTATGTATTCACAGATAGTCTGCATTGAACAACCACTCATTTAGCAATTGTTCCAAGTTACAATAATGCCAAATAAGCAGAACTTATAGTTGGTCCTTGTACTTGCTATCTTCACAACATCCATACGATCAGATGAGCATGATTTTTTTTGGGGGGGGGGTGTCTGGAAAATGGCTCATAATTTACCACATTGTAGTGTCCTCTGGTCATGTAATCACCATTTACAATCATAACTGCAATCTTCTGAGAAGTGAAGTCAATAGGGAAGCTGCCAGGAAGTCACAAATGGCAATCATCTGACCATGGGCTTTTTGCCTAACGACAGAAACCCAGACTGCCCCTACTGCAGTAAGGAATAAGTCATAAGACAAGTGACATAGATACAACCTCATCACTTAGCAACAGAGCTGCTCATACCAATTACCACTGAGAATGGTACACAGATGATGTTTATGGTGTGCTTACTTATTTCTAGTCAAAGTTACTGAGGTGAAGACTATTAGTCTTTGCACAATAAATCAAGAGAAATGTATAGGATCAAAATATAATTGAGTGTTCATAGCATGAATTTTATTGTATTTATCATGGTTTGCTGTAGCAGTCATTTGCTGTAGGGGAAAGTGATATATTGAGCATGATGAACTCAAATTGTATGTAGAGAGGTCATCCATACAGTATCCCAGTATATATTTTGAGATAGGGATGGAAAACTGGTTTTCTCAAATTAAAACCATTGTGATTAACACAAACTGGGATAAAATTACATACCCTAAAATCAGGCCACAAACACACTGAATCTTGACTCTGAATCTTAATTTTGGTGAAATAAAAGCAGGAAAGCTATTGCCAATGTTTTAAATTTCCTAAAGGAATGATTTATTAACTACGCAAAGTAACCTGTCATAGTGCTAACATATTCTTGCGAATGGATTTTAATTTGGTGATTATTCATTTTGAATAGGTAGAAAACTATCACTCTTCTTATGCAATCCAGTATTTGGACAGCAATTTTGAGGACAAGAATAATGAAACAAATTGCTGTAATTATTCAGCTATAAAAATAGGACAACAGTTTCCTTATCCTCAAAGGTGTGCAACAATGCAATATAATTAATAGGGAACAAAATGCATTTTAATGAGGAATAGCATATAAAGGAGTGCAGTGTAAATATGAAAAAAATATGTAAGAGTTAAAGCTTACAGTGTGCCCTTTCTACTATGATACTGAACAGCAATGATTATGTCAGTTTTTAGTAAATACTTTTGAACATTTTCTATTGTAATTCATCTTCAAATACAGCAAAATATGGATGGTGTAACAGTTGAACAACCAATGACTAATTGGGAGTCATGTCTATCCTCTTTATTTACTTAAAAGATTTATATAACAGCTCATCATAAGAAGCCCTCGGTGACTTACAAGAATAAAGTAATTGTAAAATAAAAACAAAATAAAACAATCATATAACAGTAAAAGCAATACACAGTAAAAAAAAATCCTGCTGCTTAATTATGTTCTTGATATGCCTCAGAGCAGACTCTGCTTTCATCCTTCTATAATATCTACTTATAGAATGCTATCCCAGAGTCTCAATAAAAAAGCAGTTTTAACAGTTCTCTGAAAGGTTAGAAAAGTGTCTACTGAAATGCCAAAGGGACAATGTTCCGCAAGGGAGGGGAAGTCATAAAAAAGGCACACTTCTGACGTCCCATCAAATGGTAAGATTTCAGAAGGAAATTGGAGTGTGCACAGTATTGTATCTTGTGGAAGACAAATATTTTAGGCAGAAGCACTCCCACAAATAAGCAGGTTCCAATCCCTGGAACTGATCCAGAAGGATACCATGTCAATGGTATCGAAAGCCATAGATGGATCTAGGAGAGCCAGGACTGTCACATTATCCCAATCCTGGGCCCTCTAAATGGTCAGCAAACATGACCAATGCATCTCAGTGATATACCCCAGTTTGAACCCAGACTGGAAAGGATATATACAAATCTCTTTGTCCCTCTAAAGCTATAGGCTCACTACCCTCTCAGTAATATTCTTCCAATTTGATAATTTTTGGATAACAGTTATGTAACACAACAAGGTCCAAAGATGACCTTTTGAAAGGAGAGGATTACCTTCTTCAATGCAGGTGACTTCATCCCCTTGCAAAGAGGCATTAACTATCACTTGAACTCAGCCACATGCCACCTCCTGGGAAGCCTTAATCAAAGGAAGCAGGGGTCCAAAACATAGGTGGCCAGTCCCCTTCCTCAAGATAAATTGGCTCTAACTCCTACTAGATAACAGGACTCAGACACATTTCAGTCATCTCCAAAAGATCTGCCCAGTCAGAGTCGAACACCAAGTTAAGCCACTTTATCTACAAGATGATGAGAATATTCCAGAGTGGCCCTTTATTTTATGAAGGCTTCTTGAAATATCTAGATATGAATTTGGTTTCAGACAACATATTTTAACTATTGGATTAAATCACTGTATAGAGCAGCTGGTTAATAGTTAGTAAGGATTATATGAATTGCAAAACAAAGATTTTACATTGTAAAACAATCACCAAGGACTCTTCAGTTTATTTTTGTCTCTACTAAGTAATGACTAGTCCTTGAATAGTTTACACCAGTATTCTGCAATTTGGCCAAATTCCTGATGCATGAACCATCTCCCAGAACAAATGAATGAACAAGTAAATTCCTTCTTGAGCAGGACCCCTGCTGAGTTTTCTGGGAGTTTTCACACATCTGGAAGGCATTCTTTGGAAAACATAGTTTTAAAGAAACCCAATACACTGTGTACTTAATTGGGTGGTACCTACTGAACTGCAGAAAATGTTGGAGAAAATAGATTTTACCTCTTTTTAGTCTTGAGTCTAGCCTTGATTAAGTACAGAATCAGACTTCACTGATACATTTTCATTTAAGTATGAGTGAAATTCAATTGATCTTGTTTAATTGTTTTCAGTTTTTGTCTTTTTAACCAATTTATCCTCCTGGATTGGGTTTGTTGAAATAGAAATTAGAAATACTGCCTATATCATACTAGAAAGAAAGAAAGAAAGAAAGAAAGAAAGAAAGAAAGAAAGAAAGAAAGAAAGAAAGAGGGAGGGAGGGAGGCAGACAGGCAGGCAGAAAACAGGAGAGATGACATGAGAAGAGAGGAGAGGAAAGAAATAGGCATATTATTTAAGGAGATTGGTACCGTCATCACCATCTTTGAAGGGTCTTGTGGATAAGAACACACACACACACACACACACACACACACACACACACACACACACACACAAACAATCTAGATGCTTTCCTGGGCAGGGGAAGACAAATTAATATATAGTAAGCGTGCATTCATGTGTGTTTGTGTGTTAATAGTTTGATATAAGATGACTGACTATATAGACATGCTAAATAACATAAAAATATTACATTTGTCTATGTATTGATGCATACTTTAATGTAGTGAATTTGGGTCTATTCTTGTATTTGATTCGGCAGCTGCCAGTTGGTACAGTCTATAACACTCAGGTTGCTTCGTGGAATGTTGTTGCTCTATAAAAGCAGCTGCTAAGGCTTTCGGTTAGCTATAGACCTACATTAAAGGTTTTGCTTATGAAGTATAAAGCAATAAAGAATTTAAGATCAGGATGCCTGATGGACCACCTGTGCCATTAACAGACCAGATGGAAGTCTTAAATTGCTGCAATAGTCCATTTCGAAGGTCACTAAGACATGAGTCACTTGTGAGCATAGCCTCTCAATCTTGGAACAGGACATTAGCTCTTTTAAGGATTTGTTTATAGATCAGAGATGGAAAATGGAAAGAAGAGCCGAGGTGGCGCAGTGGGTATAGTGCAGTACTGCAGGCTACTTCAGCTGACTGTTATCTGCAGTTCGGCAGTTCAAATCTCACCGACTCAGGGTTGACTCAGCCTTCCATCCTTCTGAGGTGGGTAAAATGAGCACCCAGGCTGTTGGGGGCAATATGCTGACTCTGTAAACCGCTTAGAGAGGGCTGAAAGCTCTATGAAGCGGTATATAAGTCTAACTGCTATTTCTATTGCTATTTGTTGTATTTTAAGTAAAGCTAGATTACTAAAATTATTTATACTTGTGACGAAGGGCAAATCTCTGTATATTCCTTTTTTATTTTATTTTTTATTTTTTTCTGCACTTTTTGCTTTTTATTCTTTTAGTTTGTAATTTATTATTGTAATTGTTGTGTTTAATAAAATTACTATAAAAAGTAGTTGTTTTAGCTTTGCTGTAACAAAGAGCATTTGATCTGGGACTGAGTGAACCTCTTCTGATGTGCTGATTGTTTGCTTTGTTATATTTTGTTCTGTGTGTATAAAAATACATATCCACAAGGAAATTATTCTGACCTGCCAATAATGTGAGATGCAATCATATGTCAACAAAGTAAAGTTCCATCAGCATGTGAACTTTCCCAATGTTATTAAAACATATTACAAATTTGAATTCATTATAGGTAAGAGAAGCCATTCAAAAGAATTTTATAGATGATTTTGGGGTTGTTACTAAATAATTTTGTATAGTAAGTAATAACGTATTACTTACTATATATGAACAATTAAAATTTGAATTCTTTGTTTCAGAAATTCTAGGAAGTAATGAGTCATGGACTATAACACTAGGAAGTAGATGTGTGAAGCCCCCAGCACATCCACACTCCTTATTGTTTGATTTGTTTTTTGTTTTTAATATGAAGGACATTGGCATTATTCTATATATTTTTTCACTTCCTAAAATGTAAAATCTTGCCCCAAGAGATTTTACTGATGACTTTTCCTAAGTCTGAAGAAACATATGCATATATATTTAGAACAAACTTCAGAAGAACCAAAAAATAAGACAATTTTTCTATTCTTTCATGGTTGTTTATTTGATTAGTTGTAATGGGAGTGTAGTATAAAGTTTTATATCTATTTGATTACACATATTTGTTCATAAAGTCAGAGTTGATGTCTGGAATCTAAGATCACGTCTGTGTTGCCTTAAACATGAACATAACCTATGACTGGAGCAATGAAGAATCCTGATCTTTTATTAGTGAACAGTAGGCATTTTTTTCTTGAGTGATGTGTAATCAACCTTTTTCTTACTTCTGTGCTAAGAAAGCCACAGAAAGACTTCCTGAATACTTTGAAGTCTCTAAATTGCAATTTAATCTTTCTTCAACCTTTTATTAGTTTTGACCCTTACTTAACCCTCACACCAATATATGAAGATATAAATTAGGACCAACTTCTTCAGAGTTGAAATATGTATTTCAGAACTTTTGCAGCACCACTGTCATTTGTTAAAGCATTTTTTTCAAGTTTCCTAGTGACAATGCAATAAACAACATGGCTATTTTAAAGAGTTGAATTCTTAAATCCTTACCTTTTATTGCAATTGTTTATGGTTTGTTTCACAATCTGTACCAGGAAATTCCCGGATCTCACAACTTCATATTTTTTCATATTATGTAGCTAATTTGACTGCAAGGTTGTTCATCCAATGTAATCCAAGTATAAATTATTTATTTTGATGTTGTTTGATGTGATTAGCAATAAACAAAGTTTTCTTTAGAAAATTATATTAATATAATTTTTATTGTACTTACCTAATCCAATTCTTCAAGTGATCTGAGATTTCAGCACCTTTTTGCCTTTCAATCAATCAATAATCATGTTTTTTTATGCTATTGCATTAGCAGAAAAATAGTGGGAACATATATTTGTAATAACAGTTAGAGTTTACTGAATAGCCAATAATTATAATATGTACAGTTCTGATTTGATATGCAATATCTAGTCTGTATTTGCATATAAGTACATGTGACATTCTTTTTGAGCGATATTGACCCTGCATTTCTTTCTATAAGGTTTCATAAAGCATAAATCATGTACCTAAGATAAAAGTCAAAGGACTGACTAATTCAGGATATAATAGATAATAATGCTAATAAAAGAACTTAGGATATAGCCCCAAGCCCCAAAGTACAAATCATGAAGTTAATGACTTGAATTTCATTTCTTTTCCAAATAAGTAATATCACATTCAGTCTAGACTGTTTAACAATAACAAAAGCTTGATTTGCCCAAACTTTACAACATAAGTAATAAAAGATTTAGTAATACCAAAGGTAGCAATATAACTGCTAAGGTTTGAATCACCAACTGCCAATATTTTTGAATACCCCAAACCTAAACCTGACATTTAACATGTAACTTGGGGACCTTTCCTAATTTTTTGATATATGTAATTCATGTAAACAATTTGCATTGTCTTTTAGTATTAAAATTACTTGGTATGCACTACCAGGCTGCCATCAGTGGAGAAACTTAATAGATGACCCAGAAGATAAAGTTGCATCAAAGTTATTACCATTCTATATTTCAGTCTGCATTTCTTTGATTTGCGTAATCGAAAAAACATGCTCTCAAAAAACAGATTTTCCTATTTTATTTTTTATTGACTCCTGTGCATTTCACTAGAGTCATAATTTAAGAAATCTGGATATGGGTTTTATGGAAAAAAGAAAGGGATAACAACATATCAGTAATTATAGATAACTGATATCATTTTAGAAGTTCTATGACAAGTAACATATTTATTTATTCATTAATGTATTTAAAATACATATTGTCTGCTATATAGCAACAAGTGTTTTGAAAGCTGTTCAGAATTTTAACACCCGAAATTTTAGAATTACCAAATCCAAGATTAAGACCAAAATCCTACTCTTTTATTTGTAAACAGCTTTTTTGTAATGATACATGCAAATTCTACTGTCCAAAAATCCAACAGAAAAGCATTTGGCAGCTGCTTATCCTGTGGATAAATTGATGGATGGACAGAAGAAAGGAAATAGTTATCACATTTTATCTCTCTGTGAAAGTATATTTTATCTCTAGTCGTGAACTCCCTCTCATTCACACTTTAATTAAATACCAATAACATAATACCTATAACATAATTATATGGAAAAAGTAGTGAAATTTCAAAGTATATTTAAATTAATTCCTAATGGAAGAGGGTATAACCTTGATATTGTCCAAAGATATATGACATTTTCCTGAAAATTTGAATGCTAACATATTAATGTTCAAATGTTTAGAGAATGATAATAAAAAACAGTGAACATGAAATATGTTGAAGTTTGGCCACTTCCAGTAAAATGGAAAACACCTAGTTGGGACTCACTCTTCGGAAGAAATTATGAGTTTTCAAAATTTGCTATAGATTTTTAGAATTGAAAATTCTTCTCAAGAGTCTTCCTATTCTTACTTTCGGATCTTATCCCTCCCTCTCTCTTCTACAATTCTTCTACTTCAGAACTATTCTTGGGTCCTGTGTATAAATTGCATATTTTAGATTTCTTCCAGGTTTTCAATATAGCTCCAGTTTGAGGAATATTAAGTATTTTATTGGGATTGTTTCAGACTGAAACAATCTTTTGTCAGCTTCAGTTTCTTAACTGCAGTAGGACATTAACTTATAAAGTTAATATTTGAATCCATTATTCTTTAGACCTACAAAATATTTTCTCTGCCACTGTCTATCATTCAGTCCAAGCCCTGATAATCCCACTCTTGTATTTAATGGTTGGCATTTTTTCAATACTTTTATCTATTTTTTTCTGTAATTGTAACATGTGGTTGTTGCTATATAGTTTCATTTTGTTTCATTAGTCTAAAGTACTTTGTTTTGTTCCCAAATGTTCACACTTATCAAGTTTCTTTGATGAAGGAGGGGGATAACAGCAGGAAAGTTTTTTTCTTTTCTTTTCCTGGCATCTTTTCTATGCTGGGCCCCAAGCAGCATTGTACTGTGGTCTGCAAACAACTTCAGTGTCAGCTAAACTTTTCAGCAAGTCATTTGTAGTAATCAATGAGTTCAGTTTTGCAGATATAAATAAATTTAAGGCATTCTAAGGAGTTTCCTTAGTTTTCAAGTTAATGAAAGAGATTGGCTATTTAGTTGGCCACAGGAAATTTTAAGCTGTTATTTTTGCTAGTGGTGTTGCAAAGTATTCACTGGAAGTACTGATCTTAGCTTCCACGTCTGCCATATTTACTATTTTATTATTTTGAATCTGCAAACAATTGGACCTACATATTACACATATATGTTTAACTTTGTACAATGTAGAATTTCTTTGAACTGTTCCTTTAGGGATTGATTGAAGCATGCAATTAGGCTTAAAGGTCTCTAAAATTTTCCATACAACTGTACAGAAATATACAAATAATGGGCAATAGATCTGACAAAACTAGCACAAATTGTATCATTGTAATATATCGAGATATACTTGCATTCTACAAATCCCATCAAAAACTGATACAAATATGGGTACAGGAACAAAATTTTCTAGTATGCATCTTATTTCTACATATGTTTTCCAGTATTGAAGTGTTACAACACACCTGCTCATACCAAGTATTTACTGACATTTCTACAGGAGTTATAAAATTTCTTATCGTAATGGGAAATTGCCAGCTAGTTGTAGTGCAATCCACAAGTTAAACTATCACAAAGGAAAATAATTCTAGTTGAATTGCCAATCCACTTCCCATATCGTTCCATTTCCTGGTTTCTAATCAATAATGACAGGTCATTCAAAGTATTAGCTATAATACTGCAAAGTTATTAGCATCATGATTTGTGTGAAATGCACTTCAAAACTTTTTCTGTTTTTGATGGGTCCATTCCAAGGATAAGCTAGTTTGAGTCAAACCAAATGGATTTAATTAAGTTTAACTTAAAGCTAGAAGATGGCTGCTGTTTGGACAAACATCTCATTCCTCTAGTAAGGATCAGTGTTTCAAATCAGCTCCAGTTACCAGTATTTTTCTCTTTTAAAGTAATGTTATATATGTTCCCACCATAAGTAGTGTAATTATTTCTGATAATATTTTTCCTATATAGTTACTAGTGGCTAAACGTGCATAGTTTTAGCTACCTCACAACATTTGGAAACCCCCCAACCTAATGCTTTACCTTTTATCACATATTATATTCCAAGCCATCGCTCATATCTAAAGTGAATCAGGCTTAGTACTGTATTACAAAATTAGGATTAAAAAACAAGAACAAATGAAACATTTGATATAGTCACATCCAACATTTCATTAATCTAGTTAGGCTTTGATTTTTCAGACAAGGGACAATAGCAAACAAATATAGAACAAATATCTGCTGAAAAGCAAATATATTTATTATGCACTTTCATATACATAAAGACTTTCGCTTAATATAATACAAGAAATAAAATAAAAATTTTACAATGTGAAATTCAATGTACATTTTAGGCTATTTACAAACAGTCCAGGAAAGAAAGTTTCAACTGTGTACCATGTTATTTGAACAGTTCAATGGAGGATATCAAGCATTAACAGACATTTGCATAGCAGCACAGGTGACAAGAGGAAAGGATGCTTTAAGTAAAAGCAAAGCCATTTCCAATACTGATTATAACAAGACCTATATGGCACTGCTATAACTTAACATGTCAACATCTTGAAAGATAAATTAACTATCTGCTTCCTCTTAAGAATACCTACTGGGCTCACTTGTGCTAGATATTAAAATTCACTTTCTAAAACCTCAAAGAGTGATAATTTAGTTCATCTGGGAATGACTTTAGCCAGTGAATTGTAGGAAAAAGGTTTGTAAAATGAGGCAGAGTTTTGTTGATGGGGAAACAGAACCAGAAATCTTGAATTATATTAAATTATAGCTGATCAGCCCTATCAAATCATGGCTTAACAGAACTGAACACACCCAAGAACTTAACAATGGTAATAAAGCATAGAATTGTTACTTTCAGATAATCAATGTTTACCCTTCTGAAGAGAGGCCACAAAAGTCAATATATTAAAATCATATATTAAAGCAATGTGAAAGAGTCTCACACTCTTGTCAAATGGGTAGATTTATAATAATGAGGGCAGGCATGCTGTATTCCAACAAGGTTCTGAAAATATGCAGGAACTTTGAAACCAATGTATTATCAGAAAGCACTTTCCTTCTGATCTTAATTGATTACTATGCTTAGGAGATATTCTTCAAATGATAAAATTATTATGCTGAAAATCCAAAGGCTTCTGCAACATGGAGCCTTGTTGCGAGTATGGCCATAAATGTAATTATCAACTCGCAAATACATACTAGGATAAAACAAGTCCAGTAAATACAATCTCAACAACAGCTGAGATAAAAAAGACAACGATCTTTAGGAATATTTTTAAAGAGTAAAATATTAATAAGAAATAAGGGCTGCAGTTTTGAATTATTTTGCAAATACCCAGTATTAGCAATACTAGAAAAGGATATTTTCATGAGTATGAATTCCTGTTTAAATCACATGTAACTTTTATGCTCGCAATGCATACAACCCTGCATCTTTCTCATTGCAATAGTTCATTAGCCAGGATAGACTTCTTACTGAAAAGCCTTTGCCACAAATTTTAACTTCATGGCAGAAATCCCATAGTTGACCATAATTTATTCCATAAGCATGTTGGGAAAAGTAAAGCAGTGACACTTGGTGACAATACAGCAAAGGGAAAAACATGAATTTCCTGCCATAAGTTACCAGGAAGAATTAGGCTTGTTCCTCCTATCCTGAGTTGGTTTTTTGGTCACAAAGGAGATGCACAGAGTAGCAGGGACAAGGTTTTATAACAATAGATACAGACTGCTACAAGGCAACTTCAAAAAACATTTCTTTGATACTACAGAGAGTTTGAGCTACAGAGAGTTTTTAAAATATATCTGAAAGAGTGAATCAAGGTAAATCCAGCTATGTATTATTTTCAGCTGGAAAGATATTGTTGAAGTATTTACTTCTAATCCAATAATATTAATTGGTACCAAAAATAAAACCTGAAAACAGAAGTTTATATTGGGGCCACACACAAAACAAAAAGAAGCAAAACAAATAAACTATTCTTACTGCTTTAAATATATGCAGATAAGTTATCTGGGTTAGGCTTGTCAACTCTTCTAATCATTTCATTTTTCAGTATATTAAATTGCTTTATGTGGGTTAACATTTTATTCTACTTAACACCAAAATAGGCACCAGATATTTTCAATTTGTTTTGGACTATGTTATTCATTAGTTTCAAACAGGGGGACAAATGGAGGTCACTAAATTGTCAATACAATATAGTTCAGTGCAATAGAGATACTTTGTTCATTTCATATCATTTAACTGAGGATTGAAAGATTGAGCAAGAGCCTTCATATATTTTAACAGCTGCACAATCACTAGGCTGTGTCTCTTCCACAGAAAAATATGAAGTAGCAAGTCCGGCTGACAAACCTCCGTTGGCCTTTCAAAGAGGAAAAAGGTAATGTGAACACATATGTAACCTGATTTAAGTCAATTAAATGAGGCCTGGTTTCAAACATATTCCTTCACCAATTCTGTTCAAAACGAATGACAAGAACAAGCTTAATGACTTGTACCTAGTACGACAATTTAGCTACCGTTGTCAAAAGACTGACATTCCTGGTGAGAAGCATCTGATTGTACGGAAATATATTCATGGAAATACAATTTTAAATGAAAAGAAAAGTACCTCATATTGGTTTGGTATCATGTGTTTGAGATGACCTTTATTATGTATATACACATTTTTTTTGAGAACATAAAATGTGAACAAGCCATACCCAGACATAACCACATGACCAAACACTAACACTTGAAATTGCAGTGTTTTTTGGGGGGAGATCATAAATGTTATGAACTATTATTATGGCTGCAACTTTGAGACGAAGTGAAGCTGAATTGTTGTCTGTGCTTGGAAAAAGCCGCTGCAGCCAGGCAGAAATGCTACTCACCCCATTTCCTTGAGGCTCAACACAAGCTCGTTTTTTTTTTCCTCAGAGGATTGTAAAAGTTTACAGACCCAGAAACCTGAGAGCATTTATTCATTCACTCACAAATTTCCTCACAAGCCTCCATACCAGTGTTTCGGCTTCCTAGCTAATAGAGCCACACCCAGGCCTTTTCAAAGACATGGCAATGTCCAGAAACAGCCTCACACTACCCAGAATCTTAGCTTACAAAAGCAAATGCTAAGACAGCATGGGGAGGTGTGATGAGAAAGAAAGGTGATACAAAGATAGAAAAATTGAGGCGATATCTGGAGATTGGCAGCTATTACAAGAAGGCAAGAGGACTATCATTCAATGGCCAGGACCACAAGCTACGGTGAGCAGCATTGTGCTGATGGGAACCCAGCTTGCATCTTTGCTGAAAGCATGGTCGCAACCAGAAAAGGAACAACTGCATTGAGGCAGCACTTCATCCCAGCCAATGTAAAAACTTTTGGAAGAAGGCTAAGATTGAGTGCCACTTTAAAGACTTGGAGACTTTGTTAAAAGATTTTGAGAACAAAATATTGAATATTAAAGATGTATTTACACAGCAACAGCAACTTACAAATCCGAGAGGGGTGAAATTGACCCAGAGCAATAGACTGTTGTTGGAGAAAGTGGGTGCTGTAATAAAGCATTGTGTACAGATTTACTATGCTGTGATGTGCCCAGTCTTGGAAAGCAAAGAACCCTCAAAGGGCAATTAGCATTGTGGCTGTGGCAGTTCACTTAATTCTCTTCTACATGCAAATTGCACCCTTTGAGATAGCTCCAGTCTTTTGTATGAGTATATGTGAACCTACAGTAAAAAATATAAGAAATCTTATGACATCTTAAAGTTTAACTAGGAATCACATGCTGCAAAGTTGCTGGTACAAACATAAAACAGGAAAAAATAGTGTTTAAAAGGCTTATTAAAAGAAATAACCAGATGCATGTATATATTTGTGAAGTGAGGTTGTTTCATTTTTTAGGTAGCCAAAGATACTGATTATGTTTTCAACAGAAAGCAGATTTTTTTTGCCATATTAAAATAAAATAAATACATAAGGCAATGCCTTTCAGCACAAGCCACCATGACACCTTTACCCTGATCATGCCTTCCTGAAAAGGAGCTTACATTTCTAATTCTTAAAACTTTTTAGTTGTGCATGGAATATATGGCATTATCTTGTTTTGTTATTAAGGAAGAAAGTGCTTATTCTATGTATTAAGTATAAAGTACACAAAATACAGTTTCTGAAGCACAGAAGGTTACATTAAGAAGGCAGCCTTAACTTTTAGGCACATTGCAGTAATCAAGGTAACTGTGCTGCAGTGATCACATTCAGAATTTCAATGTAATTTAATGAGCAAGAAATGCTTTTATCCCAGTCTAGCTGACAAACCATCCTTGGCAACCTCTTCTTTTTGTTCCTGGTGTTATGAAAACTTCCTAAAACAAAACAAAATAAAAATTTACATTCTGCCTCAAAAATCTCCAACTCTATCAATGACTGAACTATTTACAATGTCTTCAATGATATACAATATACAAATAGCGATGACTAAAAATCTTACAGTGTATCATCAATTTTTGAGGATATTTAAAATGGATTTTCTGAAATCAAATCCATATTTTGATCAATAAATTACAGCGGGTGCTACTGTCTCTAAGTAACATTATCATGCCAAACTTGCTCTTAGCACTAATGTTCATCTATCTCAGTGACATCACATTTTGAATTTCCCCTGCCTCGCCCACTCCCCACACACATTGGGTGCTACTCATAGGAACTAAGAAACATAATATGGTGATACAGGAACATGATACATATGTTATGGTACTGGTGATAAAATAACAATCTGGCAATTCTATTTTGACAAGATCATATTAATGTTTAACATGTAACTTGCAATTATTTTTAACAAAATTGAAAGCTTTTGTAACTTGAAATGACATACTTTCTACTCATCCTTGAATTTCATGAGATCACTGAATTCTTACAGTTTTGTAATACTTTAAGTATGAGACAAGATTGCATGGGCTGACACATAAAGCCAATATTTCAAAAATACGATATGTATAGAAAAAATATTGATTAAAGAAAGCTCATCCTTGAAAAAGGTGTAATAAGTCATAAGAAATGTAATATATACAACTATGAAAATAGAACTCTTACAGATAGCTTATTTATTTTAAAATGAATATATTTCAGTCATTGATTGAAGTTAGGTGGTATCCATATTGAATGAAATAAAAATATATTGTAAATCAATAGATCCAAGTTATCATTTTGCAGTTACAAGTGCAAAATCCTCAAGTTAAAATAACTGTTATTGATTCAGATGAGGACTTAATTCCAATTTGTCCTTTTCCCCCCAAAAAGGTGTGAGTTTGAATATGCAATCTTATGACTCTTGGAATTTTCAATATATTACCTAGATTTTAATTCCTTTCATATGGTAAGCACATATAAAGTTACCAACCTCTCATGCTATCAAATGGTGTAGATAAAATGATCTTTTTCATAGGCTTCATATTATACATGTATATTTAGATGACTGGTTTTCCTAAAGATCAACATTGGTATCTTTTCAAATGTATAATAAAATGTTGAATCAGAGACATCAAGCATGAGTACAAATTTTGTACAAAACTTATATTATGTGACCTTCAATGTCTCCATGGTTTTGTGATTTTATCCAATTTCATATCTCAGACAAATAATACTGTGGCCACAAAACTGCATTAAAGAACTATTAGTGTTTGCAGATTTTTTTCCTATCTCTTCAATAAATCATTATCAAAAAGTACTAAAGCTATCTTATTTGAAATTTTTGTTACAGAAAAATGCATGGTCATTTGATAGCTATAATGCAATCCTTTCAATTATCTGGGACTTTACCAAAACATATCCTTTAGTCTTCTTTTAATTAATTTCCTAACCAAACAATGAGAGGTCATGAAAAATAACACTCTGATATCAAAGTTAATAGCATTTCATTCAACTCTGGATTAATGGCTACTTTAAAACAAAAAGATTAGTTTGGGAATGTTGTAACAAATCCATGCTACTTTGTACTCCTTTTTGTTATTCGCACGGTTTCAACTAATTATTTTATAATTTATTTTAGGACCAAAATCTGAAGCATAATTCAGTTACATTTAAAACAAAAGAAAATTGGGTATTTCACTTCAGTATAATCATGAAGCTACTTTCTAAATAATTACCGTATTTTCACCCATATAACCCGCGGGTTATATGTGGTTTTTACATGCACAGCGCCCCCCTGCGGGTTATATGCGTGGGCGGGGTATACGGAAGATATTTTACACGATCGGAGGCTTGCACAGGCTTGTTTCTCCGTTTCTTCCCCCACCCCGATCTCAGCTGTTTCCTTCTCCTCCGTTCCTTTCCTCTTCCCCAGCTTACGCAGGCTTGTTTCTCCGTTTCTTCCCCCACCCCGATCTCAGCTGTTTCCTTCTCCTCCGTTCCTTTCCTCTTCCCCAGCTTGCGCAGGCTTGTTTCTCCGTTTCTTCCCCCCCCCCCATCTCAGCTGTTTCCCTTCTCTCTTACTCGTCGCGGGTTATATGCGTGGGCGGGGTATACGGAAGATATTTTACACGATCCGGAAAACCCGCGGGTTATTTGCGTGGGCGGGTTATTTGCGTGGGCGGGTTATATGGGTGAAAATACGGTAGAAGGAAATTAAGTGTGTTTATAGCTGTCAGATGCTTTGATTAATCTAAAGAAGCAACAATATTAATGATCTCATTTAAAGTTTTGATTTTAATTTTTGGCACAGCATTAGGGTGTCCATAAATTCACTATTTGGCTAAGGAAGGGTCGTGGCAAGCAGAAATTGTCTCAAGGTCCATAAAAGTCAAGTTGTGAGTCTATTAATGTCCACATGGATGTGGTTTAATGCAATCTACATAAAATACCTCTGGCCATTTAATAGTTACATGGTATATAAGCTATTGTTCAATGGAAAATCACCGGTTCTTTGATTTCCAATCAGCAACAATGTCTAACTAAAAACTCTTTGAACAGGACAATTCTAAAAGTTGCTCACCTTTTACAATGGTGTTTCTTTCTTGTAACTGAAGCTTGGGTCATTTCCCTCAATCTGAAGTTTTAAGGCTTGTTTAAGGCTAAATTCTGTTTCTGCAGATGGATAGCCTTCCAAAACCTCCTGATGCCCTCGATCCTGGACTGTTCGTGGAACAGATACTCTACCAAGAAAAACCTGATTGCTCTGAAGATGGTAGTTTGGATTTGTCATTATTCCATTTCTCTTTTTTTGCTCTCCACTTTGTTGATGGATCAGGAACTGCTGTTGGGACCGGCAAACTTCTTGCTGGGCTGAAGGGACTAAAATTTTGCACTGTGTATCAGCAGACATATTTTTAAGTGGCATGGTAGTGCCACATTTGGCAACAGATGTCTGCTTATCAAACTGAGTCATTTCATATTCTAAAACTTTTGGTTGTGAGGAAGTGGTTGGTTTTACTTTTTTCCCAGCAGATCCGGATTTGTTGGAGCTCTCCGTTTTCCCTGTTTTGTTTGGTTTTGTTGATTTTAGGTTGGGTTTCACTTGGCCCCATTCAAATTCACTATTTGGCGAACTATGATTCTGGCTTAAAGAATGAGTGGTGGAAGAAGGTGAAACAATGGACTGTCTACTTCTACTGCGGGGCAGTGAATGCTGCTGTATTTGTTCTGTGAAGGACATATTGTGGAAACTATCAATAGGTACTGTTTGGGCAGTTGTTGTAGATGAAGTTGTACGAAGAGATGAGTTTTTTGAACTTTTCAGTGAATTATTAGATAAAGAGGACTTCTGTCGGTCAACTGTTGAATCAGGGGATTCAGAAGGAGAACTAAAAGCATGAGATGGGCCATTTGACAAACCACGCAAAGCAGCTTGTACATCGCCCCCACCAGTGCTCCCTGAACTGTTTGATTTTATCGTTAAGGATTGCATTTTTGAAGGTACTGATTGCAAAGGTTTTTGCTCCATTGTATGGATTGGGGAAGGAGTGCATCCATTTAAACTAGAAGCACCATATTTTTCCAGTAGTTTAATTATTGGCGTGTGCCCGTTCTTTGCAGCAACACGCATTGCTGTGCGCCCAAACTGATCTGCGTGATTTGGATCAGCACTATTTTCCAGTAATATCTGCACCACATCAATATGTCCTTCTTGGGCTGCAATGCAGAGTGCAGTAGCACCTTGATTGCATGTATGATCAACTAAGGACCCGTGCTCAATCAAAAGCTGAACTACTTTGACATGTCCCTGCCATGCTGCCGACTGTAAAGCTGACCGTTTCTCATTGTCTGATGCATTTACATCAGCATGGTATGTTATCAGCATCTGTACCATCTCCAGGTGGCCCTGCCAGCAGGAAACATGGAGTGCTGTCCTTCCTTCAGCATCACTTGCTTCTACATTTGCACCATTTTCTAAAAAGTACTCAGCCATTGATAGCTGGTTCTCCAAGGCCAGGATGTAAAGTGTTGGCCGGCCATCAGCATCTTTATAGTTCACATCAGCTCCATGGCTGAAAAGTAGTTCAACTATATCTCTGTGCCCTTCTAAAGCAGCAACACGGAGTGCATTTCTCCCATCATAGCCTCTATGATCGATATTAGATTTATTTTCCAGTAAAGTCTGCACACAGTCATAGTGGCCCTCCTGGGCTGCCAATATGAATGGTATACGTCCATCATTATCAATTTCATTAGTCCGAGCACCTTGTTCTATAAGTGCTTCACATATTAATCTGTGACCTTCAAAAGCAGCCATATGCAAAGGTGTCCATCCTGCATCATCCCTATGGTTTTCATCTAATCCTCTATCTAGCAGAGTCCGTACTACTTCAACATTACCTTGAGCAGATGCTATGCTAAGAACTGTCCGTCCTTCACTATCAATGCTATCCACAGCTGCCCCCCAAAATAATAAAGTATTTACAACTGAAGCATGGCCCATTGACGCTGCAGCAAGAAGAGGGGTGCGACCATTGTTGTCAGTATGATCTACATCTGCTCCACCTTCCAGAAGCAAATCAACAACATCTACATGCCCTTCATAGGCTGCTACTAGCAGTGGAGTCATTCCATCTTTGTCACAATGATCCACCTCAGCTCCCCTGTCTATTAAAAGGCTGACAACGGAAGCATGTCCCTTGCTAGCAGGAACACAAAGAGCAGCAACTGAGAGAGCAGTCCTTCCATCCACATCCTCATGATTTACCTCTGCACCATGGTCTAGAAGATGCTCTACAATTTCTTTATGCCCCATGTACGCCGCTGCAATTAAAGCAGTTCTCCCTTCATTATCTGCTTTGTTCACCTCAGCTCCATGTTGCAACAGATTCAGTACAATATCTTCATGTCCTCCCCAGGCTGCTGCTCTCAAAGCTGTTCGACTGTCAGCATCTGCACAGTCTACTTTTACACCAGCATACAGAAGTGCAGAAACAACCTCAGTATGTCCACCCCAAGCTGCAGATCGCAATGCTGTCCATCCATCATGGTCAGTATGATTTATGTTAGCACCACATCCAATCAAACAATTTACAACTTTGGTGTGTCCTTGCCGAGCAGCTAAAGTAAGTGCTGTCTGTCCAAGTGTATCTTCAATTTCAAAATCTGCTCCTCTAGAAACTAACAAATTCACTACATCAAGATTGCCACTGTAGGCAGCATTGGCCAGCAATGTTCTTCCATTTGAATCACATTGATTTATTGAAGCACCATTATCCAATAAAGTTCGAATAGAATCTTCTCTTTCTAATGCTTGTCGCACAATGCAAGATGTCCGATCATCTTCACTATTAACATGAGCACCAGCTTTTACTAGCAATTGTAAAACTTCCTGCTCTTTGGGTATCAATGTCAACAAAGAATCTTTAACAGGAGTACCATTCCAGATCATCCATAAAGCTAACTCAGAAGTTTCCAGTTGTAAATTTGAATCTATTAAATGCAAAGCAAATTCTTGTGCTTCCAATGGTGCTAAATCCTTGGCTCGACATGTATAACTCATTGCTAGCATTCGGTGTCCCTCTGCTGCATTGCATAAATACTTTTGTGTACAATGTTTTACATCCAACAACCATTCTGCAAAACTGTAGTGAAAAAGGATCTTTGTGTTTCCTAGACCATCAACGAGAACTTTTGATAGAACATCTAGTTTGCGCTGGAAATCTTCCATAGACAATGCCATATTTTTGGTCCACACGGCATGAAACAATTCAGTTGTTGTAAGTGGTCTGCAAGCAGCAAGGATTACATTCAGAATAGGTTGGACTTTTGCAAACTGTTTTCTCACAAAGAGTCTCTGACAAAGCCAAAGATAGAGTCCATTTAACGTTCCAGGGATATCACGAATTTCTCTTAGCATAATGAAATTTTCTACTACTCCATCTAGGACACGCTCAAGGTACAGAAAGCAACCACTGCTTTTAATGTGAAGCTGATTCAACATTTCTGCAGTTTCTTTTGTGAGATGTTGTCTCAGGGCTTCTTCTTGATCCAAACGATGAAGAATATACTGTTGGACATCTTTCACAATATAGGCCTTCCTGAGGTCATCAAGACTTATTTTTCGAAAGCCTAGACAAAAATAAGAGAGACAAAAAGGTAAGCATTTCATAAGTTTAATTTCAAACAAATTGTACTTATTTTGTTAGAAATTTTAAATTTCCTTACATGTGACACATCGGATATATCTAATATTTCATGAACTACTTAATTGCACAATGAAGGTTTTTCTTTAACACAGGATATGTTTTTAATACTTTATAAAGCAAGATTACATACTCACAATCTCTAAACTTGCGATATGATAACTAATTCACAACCTGAGTTTTGGAATTTGCTGGATCACAAAAAGATTCTTTATTCCATTTGCAAGATTATTAACTATGATTTGCCATTTGTCCATCTCTATAATATTATGACTTTTTCAAGTTAGAAGTTCACAAAATTAATTTTGTAACAATCAAAATGTAATTTAAATTCTATTATTTTTCTTAAGAGAACAAACAACTCCATTTCATTAGGAATGTGAAAAGAATGGGAAAATTCAGATGAAAATGGCATTAGCTCTACCCAGTCAAAAGAATGCTGTAGAAATTGATAAATAGTAAGGATTTTGAGAATGCAAAGTGAGCATTCTGTTTCCACTTGAAAATATTTAATAATACATGAATTAATTTATTAATTGGAAAATATTAAACACAAGAATGAAAGTAATACAAAGTAAAACAGGCAAAAAAGAGAAGAGAAAAATGAAAATGAAAGAAAGAAAAAATAGCAATAGCAATAGGAATAGCAGTTAGACTTATATACCGCTTCATAGGGCTTTTAGCCCTCTCTAAGCGGTTTACAGAGTCAGCATATTGCCCCCAACAACAATCCGGGTTCTCATTTGCCCCACCTCGGAAGGATGGAAGGCTGAGTCAACCCTGAGCCGGTGAGATTTGAACAGCCGAACTGCAGAACTGCAGTCAGCTGAAGTAGCCTGCAGTGCTGCATTTAACCACTGTGCCACCTCGGCTCAATATATAAAAGAAATGGCTTTCAATCTTGGTTTTATCAATTATTAAATTTTAACTTGACCACTCTATCTAAAGTTAAGACTCTTTTCTTTCTACAATGTATCCTATCTAATCAAAATCATATCATTTTTTTTTACATATTAACTCTTAATATAAGTTTTCAGTCATGAATAAGTATGGATATTGTAATCAAACATATCATTTCAGCAAGTTGGATCATCAATCCTCTATCATAAGTATTGCCAAATCTTCCCATCTTTTTGCATAAAAATAATGTCAAAGCAGTTATCATATATAGAAACAATTTTCCATGGCTTATCAAACATCCCAAAGGAAGAAGTTCTGGTTTCAGTTGAATTATAATAACTAGCATTCTCTGAATCATTGTATGTTTTTGGACCCAAAATTTTCTAGCTTTGCCCATGTCCACTAAATATGATAAAAAAAAATCCTTTTGTTATTCAGATTTTCAATAGGAATTTGAAGTGCCCCTTTAAAATATATACTAATTCTCTATTAATATATACTAATGATATATCATTTAAAAGTTGTATTTAAGGTTATAACACAGTGTAATTTCATTCCTTTCAACCATGTATTTTTCCATTGTTCTACTGATATACTATAGCAAAAGTTTTTAACCACTTTATCATACATTCCTAATATGTTCTTTTTTGTGTTTTGAATTTTAAAAAACTATATACATGTTAACAATCACATGTTCATCATTTGTACACAATTGTGTTTCAAATAAGTTTAATAATGCTCAATACTATACATTTTGTTACCTGTTTTACATTTTTCAGATAACTATAAATAATAAAACCATTGATAATTATGTTCTTTACCACCAATAGTTCTCTTGATTTTGTTTTACATTTATTTGTTCATTGATGGCCTAGCATATTCACCCCAAGGTCAGACCTTGCAATAATAATAGTAATAGTAATAGTAGTAGTAGTAGTAGTAATAATAATAATAATAATATCAGCAATTTCAATCAGACCAAATTAGGCTACCAAACAGCCAAAGAAGCTGAAAAAATTTCGCATTTACTATATATGGATGATTTGAAACTCTATGGAAAGTCAGAAATAGAAATCCAATCATTGACAAACACAGTCCGAGTATTCAGTACCGATATTTCAATGCAGTTTGGCATGGAAAAATGAGCCACTGTATCCATAAAAAGGGGCAAAATCACTGCATGTGAGGGAATTGAAATGCCCAATGGCCAATTAATTAAATGCAAATAAAATGAAGCCTACAAATACTTAGGCATTCTGCAGTTGGATAACATCAAGCATGGAGAAGTAAAAACGATTGTCAGGCGAGAGTACACCAAGAGAGTTAGGAAAATTTTGAAATCTAAATTGAATGGGGGAAATACAATCAAGGCCATAAATACCTGGGCAATACCAGTTATAAGATACACAGCTGGTATAGTTAACTGGACACAAGCTGATTTGGACCTTTTGGACCGAAAAACCAGGAAACTAATGACAATGCACTACAGTTTACATCCACGTGGTGATACTGATAGACTGTACCTGCCCCGAAAATCAGGTGGCAGAGGATTATTACAAGTGAAGCAAACAGTTGAAGAAGAAAAACATGCACTGGCTGATTATTTAAAAGAAAGTCAAGAACATCTATTAATCGAAGTAAAGAACAAAAATCTACTGAAGGCCCAACAGACGAAACAAGAATACAGAAAAGATGTGATAAAATCAAGAATGGAGAGTTGGCAGAACAAAGCACTGCATGGCCAATTTCTGGAAAAAATAAAAGATAAAGTGGACAGTGAACAAACTTGGTTATGGTTAACAACAGGTACATTAAAGAAAGAAACAGAGTCACTAATCCTGGCTGCGCAAGAACAAGCTATCCGCACAAATGCCATTAAGGCCAAAATCGAAAAATCCTCCGATGATGCCAAATGCAGACTTTGCAAAGAAGCTGATGAAACTGTTGATCACATACTCAGCTGCTGTAAAAAAATCGCGCAGACCGATTATAAATTGCGGCACAATTCAGTAGCACAAATGATCCATTGGAATTTGTGCAAAAATTATAATATTAAAACAGCAACAAACTGGTGGGAACATCAGCCTGAAAAAGTCACTGAAAATCAGATGGTCAAGATCTTGTGGGATTTCCGTATACAAACCGACAAAATACTGGCGCATAATACACCAGACATCACACTGGTTGAGAAAAATAAGGTCACAATCATAGACATCGCAATACCAGGTGATAGCAGGGTCGCCGAGAAGGAACATGAAAAAATCGCAAGATACCAGGACTTAAAAATCGAAATTCAACGACTATGGCACAAACCAGCAGTGATAATTCCAGTGGTAATTGGCACACTGGGTGCTATTCCAAAAGCACTGGAATTACATTTAAAACAGTTAAAAATTGACAAAATCACCATCAGTCAAATACAAAAAGCCGCACTGCTTGGAACTGCACACATATTACAAGGATACGTTACGACGTCCTAGGCCCCTGGGTGGGGCCCGACTAGTAACCAATGCCAAATCCGGCGAAACAACTGGCCGCTGTGATACAATTGTATAATAATAATAATAATAATGCTGCCCTCCGAGGATCTTTATCCCTACGAGGAGCTTTACCTTGTCATGGTGAAGGGGCTTGCATGCTTTAATGATCCTAAGAGCTATGCTGAACAGGTGCAACCATATCAGACAGGTCTCGGGTGAAGGGCCAGACAAAATTTGCTCCGTTCAAATATGGTGAATACAAAAAAAAAAAAAAAAAATGAAATTTATGCCAGCTGATCCGTCGCCCAGATTAACAAGGGTTCCGTTGGATGCTATGGCTCCTGCGCATTCTGCGCAAAATGAGCTACAGGGCTCAGCTGCTTCTGCTAGGCAACCAGGGCATGGAGCTGACAAGCTACTGAAAGAAAAAGCAAAAAAGCAAAAAGGGAAGAAAACATCTCTATTATGAAAGCTTACTATCAGCCTGAGCCAGCAAAACGTAGATTTCAAAAACGAATGTATCAGATTTGGAAGGTGAACCACGTGGACTGTGATATCAGTGAACAAAGGCTAATGGACCAACGATGTGTAATTCTAAGCCACAAATTTTTCACTCCAGCAGAATTAATAGGAATCGAAGAGAAAGCAACTAATGGTCTGAGTATACCAACAAAGAAGAGTAACATCAAGAATGATTTGCAGACTCAAAAGCAAACTGAGGAAGAAAGGGAAGAAGAAGATGCTGAAATGGATGAAGATAAAGAACAAGGAAACACTAAAGAACAAACACCAACAGATACCAACAGAGAGCCGAGGTGGCGCAGTGGTTAAATGCAGCACTGCAGGCTACTTCAGCTGACTGCAGTTCTACAGTTCGGCTGTTCAAATCTCACCGGTTCAGATTGGATTGTTGTTGGGGGCAATATGCTGACTCTGTAAACTGCTTAGAAAGGGCTGAAAGCCCTATGAAGCGGTATATAAGTCTAACTGCTATTGCTATATTGCTCAATTAGCTGAGAAAATAAAGCATCAAATGGAAGATGTTGAAAGAACACGTTTGCCAAAGCTGAATCAAGTGAACCAGAAAGAATTGAGAAGGTACTAAAAAAGGTCAATGAGGCTGTGCAAACCATTCAAATCACCACATTAGTTGAAACAAACCAGCTGATGTATGCAGCAGCCTTCATAACCACCAAAGAATTGGGTTTGAAAATACAAAAGAACCAAAGAGGCAAGAAGAGGAAAGCTAAATGGAAAATTCGGTTGGAATTGAAGAGAAAAAAAATTCGTGGAGACTTGAATAAATTGAAGAACCTAAGGCAAGGTCAGCTAAAGAACTAGCAGGTCAAAAGCAGCCTGGAAGTAAGATACGATTTGGAGAATAAGGAGATTGCGGTAGTAATTGAAGAGCTGAAGCAGAGGGTTGTTGCCGTTGCTGAAAATATTAAAAGATATGAAAACTAAGTAACTCAGTTCAAGGAAAACTCACAGTTCAGAGCAAATCAGCACCAGTTTTATAAAAGCTTAGAAACTGGAGATGGAGTAACAACAAATGAAAAGCCTGATAAAGAGAAGCTCTGAAATTCTGGAAGAATTTGTGGGAAAACAACAAGAACCACAACAGAAATGCAAAATGGATCAAACAGATTGAGGATTCTATTAAAGTGCATAAAATGGAAGATGTGAAAATAACAAAAGAAATGGTGCAAAGACAGTCAAGAAAAGTGAAGAACTGGAG
Source organism: Thamnophis sirtalis (assembly GCF_051295495.1). Lineage (NCBI taxonomy): Eukaryota > Metazoa > Chordata > Lepidosauria > Squamata > Natricidae > Thamnophis > Thamnophis sirtalis. The sequence goes on along the minus strand of NW_028261390.1, from coordinate 39,111,867 downwards.
TGCACCTGGACCAGATGAGTTACATGGCTTCTGGTTAAAGGCACTTACAAGTGTGCACAAAAGATTGGCAGCCCAAATGAACAAGATCTTAAAAACACCAGAAAATGATAAATGGATGACAACTGGAAGGACATTTTTGATCCAAAAAAGATAAAGAAAAAGGAAAGGATTCTGGAAACTATAGGCCAATACCCTATTTGCCAACAACATACAAGCTCCTTACTGGTATCATTGCAAACCAAATTTATGGATACTTGGAAAGAAATAACTTACTTCCTGTAGAACAGAAAGGATGCTGCAAAAATTGAAGAGGAACAAAGGACCAACTGCTGATTGACAAGCTAATCCTAAAGAATTCAAAGAAAAGACGAACCAATCTGTTCATGGCTTGGATAGACAATAAGAAAGCGTTTGATTCAGTTCCCCATAGCTGGATCAAGAAATGCCTGAAAATCTTTGGCATCAGCAGCAACATACAAAAATTTATGGAAACTTCAATGAACCTCTGGAAAACGAAGCTTATAGCTAATGAAGAAGAACTGGGTGAAGTTAAACGAGGCGTTTTCCAGGGCAATTCCCTTTCACCCCTACTTTTTATACTCTCAATGCTACCACTGACAATCATTTTGAAGAAGATGAACTGTGGATACGAACTTGCAAAAAAAGGACTGAAAATTTCGCACTTGGTGTACATGGATGATTTGAAGCTGTTTGGTAAAACAAAAGCTGAACTGAATTTATTAATTGAAAGCACAAAAGAATTTAGCCAATGGAATGCAGTTTGGAATTGACAAATATGCAACAATGGCAACCAAAGCAGACAAGGTCATAGAAGATGATGGAATAGAACTTGAGAATGAAGAAATGATAAAGGCAGTAAAACCAGAAGAAGGGTACAAGTACTTGGGGATTTTAGAGGCCTCTGACTTAATGCATAATAAAGTCAAGGAATTGTGGTGTCTACATAAGAGACACCACAATCTTCCTAAGAAAACTGAAACTCTTTGGCAATCTTCTTGGCAACACTATCTTAGCTATCATGGATATTGAAACTCTATATACAACCGTCATTTGCAAACATGGGCTTCAAGCCGTCAGGAGCAGCATCAGTGATGGCCATTTCCCACGGAAGAGAGCATTCCAGACGATGACATCTACAGTGGCTTATCAGATCAAATTGAATTACTTATGAGTAGCGGTTGTCTGGAGTAGAAGAGGGTGATTTCATGACGTTTCCCTTTTCCAGAGAGATTTTGCCAGCCGGAATTTACTTTCTAACTGCCAATCCCACCATTGTGCCATCTTTGTTCCTTCAGAGACGTAATATGCCATGAATTTTCACCAGCAATAGTTTGTATTTCTTTTTATCTATTTAACTGTAACATTTAAATAAAAATAAATAAATAAAAAAAAGTCAAGGAATTAACTTCAGCCAAGTACATTCGATGAATTCGCAAGATATTAAAGTCCAAATTGAGTGGAGGAAACATCATAAAAGCCATAAATACATGGGCTATACCTGTGATTAGATACTCAGCAGGAATAATTGACTGGACCCAGATGGAGTTGGACAATTTGGACAGAAAAACAAGGAAGCTTATGACAATGAATCATGCTTTGCACCCTAAAAGTGATGTTGACCAATTATATCTACCAAGAGCAGAGGGTGGTCGAGGACTCCTACAAGTAAAACAGACTGTGGAAGAAGAAAAACACAGCTTGAATGATTACATCCAGAAAAGTGAAGAACCAATAATTAAGGAAGTAAATAAAGGAGGCTTTTTAAAGACAACTAAGTCAAAAGCTGAATATAAGAAAGAAGTAATTGAGAAGCGAGCTGAAAATTGGAAAAACAAAGCTATGCATAGCCAATACCTGAAAAGTATTGAAGGCAAAGCTGACCAAAAGCTAACTTGGAACTGGTTAAGATCAGGAGCACTGAAAAAAGAAACAGAAGGCTTTATTTTGGTAGCTCAAGAACAAACCTTAGCCACAAACTGCATAAAGGCAAAAATTAAACATGTTACCACCAACAGCAAATGTAGCCTCTGTAATGAGAAAGACGAGACAGTCGACCACTTGATCAGTGGGTGCAGCAAAATTTCACAGACTACCTACAATGCCATGACCGCGTTGCTAAGATCATTCACTGGAAATTGTGCCAAAAGTTTGGATTTGAGTACAGCAAAAACCACTGGGAACATCAGGTTGAGAAGGTTTTAGAGAATGAGAAAGTCAAGATCTTGTGGGACTTCAGAATTCAGACTGACGGGCACTTGGCCCACAACACACCTGACATAACAATAGTTGAAAAGAAAAAAGTATGGTTCATTGACATTGCAATACCTGGAGATGCACGAATTGAAGATAAACAACAAGAAAAAAATCACAAAGTACCGGGACCTGCAAATTGAAGTTGAGCGACTGTGGAAAAAGAAATTGTGTGTTGTCCCGATTGTAATTGGAGCCCTTGGAGCAATACCTAAAGGGCTACCTCGCTATTTGGAAATTTTAAATTTATCAGACTTGAACATTCTGATTCTACAAAAAACCACCCTACTTAGAACAGCTTATATCCTCCGACGTTACCTTAACAGTTCCTAGGTCCTTGGTTAGGACTCGAGCTGTTGAGCTACCAACCAGTCCCAAAGGCTGTGAATCTCACCAAAGATTAACCACATATAATAATGCAACAGTGACATCTCACAGTCTACATGCCTCAATAAGCAGTTATATGTTGAAATTCATGACAGAATAATTAGAAAAAAGACTGAACAATTATAATTTGTTTAGAAAGGTTGCCAGGAGAAAGCCTCTTCTAAAAAGAACATGACAGTACAGCTGAGATTTGCAAAGTTATATCTGAACAAATCACAAGACTTCTGGAACAATGTCCTTCGGATAGATGTGTCTAAAGTGGAGATGTTTGGCCATAATGCATAATGCCATGTTTGGCAAAAATCAAACACAGCATATAAACACAAACATCTCATATCAACCATCAAGCATGGTGGTGGAGGGGTGATAATTTGGGCTTGTTTTGCAGCCACAGGACCTGGGAACTTTGCAGTCATTGAGTTGACTCTGAACTCTTCTGTATACCATAAATGTCTCTATATTATAGAGTCAAATGTGAGGCCATCTGTTTGACAGCTAAGGGGTCATACAACAAGACAATGAGCCCAAGACACAAGCAAATCTACAACAGAATGGCTGGAAAAGAAAATCAAGGTCTTGCAATAGCCCAGTCAAACTCCAAAGCTCAGCCCAATTGAAATGCTGTGGTGGGACCGCAAGAGCCTTGTTGTCAAGGCAGCCTCCCTCAGTAACCAAGAAAGAAACCACTCAACTCCATTTTGCAGAATTAAGAGTACTTTTACTGGTCATGAGTAGATAGCAGCTAAGCAAAGCAAGATCTAAGGCAAAAGTGTGCGTAATCATAGATACCAATATGTGACCCAAACCCCTCCCCCTGGTAACCCCATCCCATGGTCCAATCCGCACATCCCTCAGGTGTCATGTGGGAGACATCTTCAAAAAGCATCATCAGGTTGGTATGCCGGACAGTTGGCCTTGGTGGCAAATCCTCTATCTGCAGCATGCACAGTAGATGGTGAGAACAACTCCCTTTTTACAATCACTTCTTTACTGAATACTTCCCCACCCAAATACCATGCCCTCCCCTTCCCGTTTCAATGGCAGCCGAAAGCAAGCAGCAAAACAGAGGCTGACACCTGTACACAAACAAATGCCCACAAACCTGAATGAATTGAAGAAATATTATAAAGAAAAGTAGTCCCAAATTCTTCCACAACAATGTGAGAGATTAATAATGTCATACAAGAAACATTTCAACTTTTTGCTGCTAAAAGTGGTTCTACAGGCTATTGAATTATAAGGTGTACTTTGTTTTTAAACACATGGCTTCTCCATTTTGGCTTTCTTTGTAAAATAAATAATGACAGTGTAATATGCTATGTGTTGCTGTTCATTTGAGGTTGTATTTATCTACTTTAAAGAACTGTTAAGGACCATGTGATATTTTTCTATCCTGAACTCAAATCTCCTTTATTCATTGAATTGAATAAATACATATATTTCAATTAATCAACCTAAAGGAAGCTGCTGAGAAAGAACTACTAATCTAAGCACCTATTTGCCATGCAACTACCAAGACATAACAACATCTATGCAATAGTTAGGATACTTTTTTAAAGAAATGAACAACTTGTGAATACTAAAGCTAAAGCCTGTAAACCTGGAAATGACGGTTTGATTTAAATTATTCCCAACTTTAATGATGCATTGTTCAACCTTTGCCATCTGTAGGTTTTTGTTTTATTCAGGCTAAAGTCTCTAGTTTATTTTGCATTATGAAATTGATATGGACAGATTATAGTTAAAGTTCTTTTGAATATACACAAAAAAATTGCTTGTAGCATTTTATTCTGAATCCTGATCATTCATTAGAAGTTATAGATGTGGGAAGTAATTAAAATCATAATTACAGATAGCCCTTTTAGCAATGCTAAAATAATTAAGACCAGGTGCTAATGAAACAGCTGTTTGGTGATTTATTATTTCACAAAGGCTTCAACATTTCTGCAATGCCAAATAAGAAAATAGTAAATGGAATAATAATCCATGGATCATCTATCTACATTCTAATTTGTTAAAATTGCTTTGGTTTGTGGTCACTGATAAATTCTTAAGAATACATGAACAAAATCTAAATCAGATTTCAATCAGATCATAAGAGTGATTGTCACATAACTCACATCAAAAGAGACTGACTTTGCATTTTTCAGTTCACAAAATGACCCTCAACTCTGTCCTTCAAATTATATTTGTGAAATAAGATTTGTTCAACATAGCACTATTGTTTTAACTTTCGCTAAGCCCTGACCAGCCTGTATTCAGGAAATGCTTTACAAGGCCGCAGTATAATCATATGCTTAATTTAAATCTGTCAATTGGTAGTTGGATGTAGCTAAAACAGAAAAATAATACAAGTTAGTGAACATTACACTGGGATGGAATCATTTCTCATTTAATAAATTTGTATTGAAATTACTTTAATGTGCCCAACACATAACTGCTTTTGAAGCTAATTCCACAAGTTTTAATGATGCAGGTGGCTTCTAGTTGGTTAGTAAGCAACATACAAGATATTCCAGGCTACCTGTGCTCCGTGCATGCTCACTTGGGCTGCAAATTGGTTCTAGCTTACAGGTTAATATTCAGAATATTTAACTTTATAGGAAAGCTCACTGTAGGACTATGGATCAGTAACTACCTTTCCATTCAACTTTCTTTACAGGACAGTCATTGTGTGTAAAATTAAGAGAATATGCCTTAGATATCTCCCTGAAATCCTAGAGAAAATCTAACATATAAACAAATGGCTTATTGCTATTAGAACTCCAATAGACTCCAGTACTTTTTTTTGTTCTGTACAAATCCAGCCTTTGTAATCTCTAATGCAGGCTTGATTGTGATGCCATTAATATGACTTTATGGGTACAAGAACTTTCTCAATTTTAACACTCTCCAGTATAATGCATTAACTGCTTTGGGGTTGAGCAATTAGCTTCACTTTGGCTGAAGCCACAGTTCTTCATAAGGCTTTTAGATCACTCTGATTCATTGTCTGAAATTGTTTCTAAATGTGCACAATTATAATGCTGATAGCCTTCACTTGATGACCAGTCATTCATTTACTGTTAAAATTGATGATGGCATTGAATGGGTAGAACAAGTAGTCTTTGCAATTATGACATTGCAGAATCTTGCAATCATATGATTTCCATTTGTGACTGCTGGCTTCCTACTAGCAAATTCAATGGGGTAGCTGGCAAGAGATTGTGAATATGACCATGTGATGTCACACTTAATGACATTGTGGAATTCAGTTAACAACAGCACTGAAAACCACACAGTGGCACAGCCAGAGGACATTGTGCTTTATGGGCACATTGTTTAATTATAGAGATTTCGGTTCCAAGTAGTACTATTAATTGAGAAATATTATAAAAACTAGTTTTTAATTTTTGTTGATTTGTAGTTCTATATTTTTATTTTATTTTTGTAAATTTACTATTAATTATTCCTTTTTTAAAATAATACTTTTGATTTGACACTATGCTCAATAAGTGTCATCAACTGGTACAATATAGCGTTTCCAATTCAGCACACATGACCTTGGAAAGATATCAGTCCGGAAACTTCCTTAAAATAAAGTTTATTTGTATTATTAGAACATTCTTTTATCAGCTCAATCTCATACAGACATACATACCTTTTTTTTTCCCTTGTGTCATTCAAATGATGGCTTTAAATTTGGCATTACTTTTAGAAGTGTTATAGTTTTCTTGCAATTTCTATTGAATACATCTCCTTATTAACTACATTCACATACAAGAGATAAATAACATTATATTTTTAACAATAGTGATCAAAACAACATGTGAAAATACATTCTTACATTCTGCAAGACTTAAAAAAAAGTCTATTTCACAATGCAAATTCTGCATTGTTCAGATTTTTCTTACAGTAGAAGCATTATTTGCATATCCGCCCCCCAAATCTGGGTCATTTTACAGACTTTGGAAGGCTGAGTCAACCTTGATCCCCATCAGGATCAAAATTCAGGCTCTGTGTGCAGAATTCGCCTGCAATACTGCACTTTAACTACTGCACCACCAGGGCTCATTATATATTTGTTGATTATATCAACATATCTATGCCAAACATAGATTCCGGTATCTTGTGAATCTTGAAAGTATTATTTTGTCTCTGATATTTTAGTCTTTAATGTGACAGGAACATTAATACCAAACATTGGTTCCTTCAAAGTTAACAATTCACTCTGGCATAAAGCTTTTAGAGATACAACAGATCTTTTAAAGATGCCAAACACCCGCGCGCACACACATACACACAAACACAGCTGTTCCTATTAAATTAGCAAGACTATGCTGTAACAGTGCATTTTATTATCTTCAATTTGTTTGCTTTTTCTATAATTAACATACCTCATATCTGTCCTTCACTCAGTGCATCTTTTACATTTGTAATCTAAATGATGAACAATGTTCCAGAGTTGTAAATATGAATAATTTGCATCACCAAGCTAAGTTGAATTTAATAGTATTAGGTATATTAGCAGTTTGTGTATATGTTTTCAAAATAAATAATCACTAATTAAACATTAACTGGACAATCAAATCCTTTTAACAATATCATTTTAATAAAAGTCAAACCACAGACCTTGCAGTTGTACAAGTACCTGTAAATAATAAATCTGTTATTTGTTAAAACTGGTTTAATTGTCCATTTCAAGTCTGTGTATATATTTAAGTCTCTTCCTCATATATACATGCACAAACTTGCAGGTAAGTATATGGAAGAGACTCGAATATAGATTTTTTTCTACAGTACTAATCTAATCAGAACCCAAACATAAGAGTATCTGTATGCACTATAGTAGAATAATTTATTATTTTTGTATTTATCCTCTTTTAAAATGCTACATGTAATTGTCAACACTTAAACAACAAGAAATTAAAGGCTGATAAAATTTCAATGAGATCTGGAAACTGAATTTGTACAGATTGTATTCAATTTAGTTAAGAATTTTAAATGAATTTGGCTTCCGGGGAGTGGCCTGTCGCCGGTCGGCAGCTTAACAGAGCTGCCCCCAGAATTCAGGTTCGTTATCTGCTCAATATCAACAAGATAACTCTTTTTTCAGACAAGAAAAAAGCAGTGAGGAATCTCAGCTGGTAAGAATCTTCTTTGAAGTTCACAGTTTGTTTTTTTTGTGAGCTGTGGACGGAGGGGGAGGATCAACCCAAAGCTGAGTCATTCAACTCCGACCTGAACTTCGCAGCTGTTATTCACAGCATTAGACAGGACCCCCTCCCCCTCAGGACAATCTTTAGAAAAGAGACTATTAAAAATCAATACGAGCAAAGACCAACTTGTGAACTTTAAAACTTTTCTCTATCTGAAATACCAGCTTCAATGTTATAAAAACCTCTTTTGTTTAATTGCTTTCAAAATGGCGTTTACAGCTTCTGCATTTGTTATCTCCGGCTTCCTGCTACAGAATCAAAGAAATAATTTCTTATAATTCAATTAGAGCTACTCCCTTAAAGTTTTCAAGACGCTTTGTTGTTGATAAAGAGACATTCCAAACATTCCAAACGGACTTTCTCTTTTGAAATCCTCCGTAAAACCCCTTGAAAAAAAAAAAAAGAAGGAAAAAAAGGGGGGGGAGGAATTTCTTTTTCTCCACATAGCACAGTGGATTAGTAATTTAGAACAAATAATTAAAACCAAAATATAATGGCATCCAAATCAACCTCTGTCAAATTACCTCCGAAAACGTCTCCCATACCTGGTACAAAGTTGCAGCCCCCACCATCTATGCCCCCTAGTGGAGATGTACTAACAAAAGAATTTTTTCTGGAAATGTTCAAAGAATCCAGAGAACAGAACTTAGAAATGTTTAAAGAATTCAGAGAACAGAATCAAGAAATGATTAAAGATTTCAAAGATGAAATAAGGAGTGAGATGGAAGTTCTATATGACAAATTCGATACCAGGGTCACTAAAATGAATGATAATATGATGGGAATTGTAAATGTGATAACAGAATATATTTCTGGAATGGAAGATAATTTAGAAACTCTCAATGAAGCTAAAACTAACCTGATATCCAAAACTGAAATGGTGGAACAAAAAATTGACAATGCTGAAAAACAAATTATTATGATACAGTATAAGCAGATGGAGCTTGCATTAAGAGTGAGGGGGCTGCGTGAAGAAAAGCAGGAGAACTTAAAGCAAATGTTTTCTGAAGCTTTTGACCGTCTGGTGGGAAAACCGGGATCCAATTTTGATTGGCAGATTGACAGGATTTTTCGTGTTAACTCATGGGCGGCAAAACAAAGGCAACTTCCCCGAGACGTGGTAATATACTTTGTTACAAGAGAATCTAGAAATATAATACTACAAGAGTCTTACAATACTAAGCTTCAAATTGGTGGACAGGACCTGATTGTTTTGAAAGAAATACCACCTCAGATGCTAAGAGCCAGAAGAGATTATGCTTTTCTGGTGGAAGAGCTCAGAAAGCGTCAGATACAGTACAGATGGGATGCCCCATTCGGTATTACAGTTACAATGGACAAACAAAGATATCGTCTCAGCTCTGTATGGAAAGCTCGTGATTTCTATCATAGGATTCTGAAGATGGGATACCCTGAACCTTCGGGATATGGTGAAAAACCACGAGACGAACAAGATAAACAGCAAACCACACAACTATCAGATAAAATGTATCATCTCCCTCTTCCGGAAGGGCAAGGAGTCAAGGAAAAAAGATCCAACCGTAAGACCACCAGACAAACGGATAAACAAGCTACTATGCAACAATCTCAACAATCGTTGGCCATTGATCAAGGAGCTACTGCAACAAGCTCAGAAGCTGTGGGAGGAGCCAAACCAAAGGTGAGACAGGCCTTGCGGGAGGCTCTAAAAAAGCTTCAGGCAACCAAAAATGACAACTAAGATTTTGACATGGAATGTTAACGGACTGAACTCTCCACAGAAAAGAAAGAAAATATTTCATTATCTCAAACAGTTTAAGAATGACATAATTTGCTTGCAAGAAACTCATATCAAATCAACCGATCAAAAATATTTGTTTAACCCCAAACTGGGCCAACATTTTGCGACCTCAGCCATGGAAAAGAAAAATGGCATAGTAGTATATTTAAGAAAAGACATTAAAGCTGAGCTAATTGAAGCAGATCCCTTTGGAAGATATATTGCATTAGATTTAATCTTAGAAGGGAAAAAGACGTTACTTTTGGGAATTTATGCTCCTAATCAACAACAAGATGGATTTTATAGAAATCTTCACGCTAAATTAGTACAGTGGGACTTTGAGTCTTGTATATTGTTGGGTGACTGGAATGGCGTGATCGACACCAAAAGAGATAAGAAGACAGCTCGCCCGAACACCAAATTTCGAGCTAAGTTACCCAAAGCCTTTTTTGACATGCTGGACGACTTTGAATTGCGAGACGCTTGGCGCGAGAGGCATGCAGAAGAACATGACTTTACCTTTTTTTCCAATAGACATCAATCTCTTTCAAGGATTGATTTTATACTAATTACAAATGATTTACTTTGTAGGGTGAAGAAGACAAAGATTATGGCGAGAGTTCTTTCAGACCATAATCCAGTCTGGATGGAATTGGGAAGGGTAGCCCAGCCAAGAAGGTCCTGGAGGTTGAATGAAAACTTATTTAGATATGAAAAGTATGTTAATGATTGTAAAAAATTGCTATCGGAATATTTTGTTCTCAATATGAACAAGGGTACATCTTTGGAATATGTATGGGATGCAAGCAAAGCGTATATGAGAGGAGTATTAATGAATATAAACAAAATACATAGACACAAACAAGGGCAAAAACGAAAAGAATTGGAAGAGGAAATTAAAGGGAAAGAGTCAGAATTAACATTGAATCCAGGAGATACAAAGATTAGGGAAACAATTGCTATATTAAAATCTCAGTTTGATATGCTGATCTCTGACCAGGTAGCTATTAGTTTATTATATGCTAAACATAATACTTTCTGCAATGCAAATAAACCCGGTAGGTGGTTGGCTTATCAGATTAGAAAAAAAAGGAAAGCTCGAAATGTATCCAAATTGTGTTACAGAGGGAAGGAAGTGTTTCAACAGGAAGAGATTCAAAAGGTATTTCGGGAATTTTTTACAGAGTTGTATAAAGGGGATAAAATTAAGGACGGAGATATAGACAAATACCTAGATAAAGAGAAAATCCCCCTAGTTAGAGAAGAACATAGGCATAAGCTGAATCAACCTATAACCTCTGGGGAAATTTTGCAGGCAATTAAACAATTAAAGTTAGGGAAAGCACCAGGCACAGATGGTTTAACAGCTGTTTATTATAAAAATCTACAGTTAGAAATGGTAGAACCCCTCAGAGAACTATTCAATAAAATTCAATCGGGAGGGAAAGTGCCTCCTTCGTGGAAGACTGCGTTCATATCGTTGATACCCAAAGAAGACCAAGACCTTACCCAACCAAAAAATTACAGACCTATTTCATTACTCAATGTAGATTATAAAATTTTTACTAAAATATTAGCAAATAGGCTAATGGGGGTAATTCAACAACTGATACATACCGATCAAACTGGTTTTATACAGGGCAGACAGATAAAGGACAACGTTAGATTAATTATCAACGCTTTAGAATACCTGGGAAAGAACAATCAAATTCCGGCCGCATTCATATTTCTGGATGCGGAGAAAGCCTTTGATCGAGTTAACTGGCAATTCCTGCTGAAGACATTGCAAAAAATGCAGATAGGAGATGGTTTTTTACGGTCAATTGGTGCAATATATCAGCAGCAAACAGCCCAGATCATTGTCAATGGAAGTCTGACAGACTCCTTTCAAATTGAAAAAGGCACAAGACAAGGCTGTCCTCTGTCCCCATTATTGTTTATTATAACTTTGGAAATACTGTTGAATAAGATACGGGGCCTAGGCGGTCTAAAAGGGATTAAAATTAGACAGCAAGAATATAGAGTCCGTGCATTTGCGGATGATCTGGTTATAATATTGGAACAACCGCAGGAAACTAGTAGGGTATTATTGAATACGATCAATCAATATGGTCAAGTCTCGGGATTTAAAATAAATCTAGGAAAAACCAAAATAATAGCTATAAATATGACTATCAAACAGAAGGAAGAACTGGGGGCGATGCTAAGATGTGAGGTAGTTAAAAAAGTTAAATATCTTGGAGTTAATATTTTAATCTCAAATGGGAAATTATACAAGTATAATTATGAATCACTTTGGCATAGTACACAGTTGGAGTTGAAAAGGTGGGAAAAACTGCATTTGTCCTTGCTGGGTAGAATAGCGGCAGTAAAAATGAACATCTTACCAAAATTTTTATTTCTTTTTCAAATGTTACCAATACTTAAAAGAGATGCGAATCTTTTAGAATGGCAGAAGGGTATCAATAAATTTGTGTGGGCAGGAAAGAAGCCGAGGGTAAAGATGAAAATAATGCAAGATGCACGTGAAAGAGGAGGATTGAAATTACCTAACTTAAAATTATACTATGACGCAGTGGCATTATCTGCAATTAGTGATTGGATTCATCTAACTAATGACAGGATTTTGAATATCGAGGGATATGACTTGTTATATGGTTGGCATGCTTACTTGTTATTTAACAAAAAAACGGATAAGAAATTTAAAAATCACATCTTAAGAAATGCTTTATTGAGGGTTTGGAAAAAATATCAACATAAATTAAATGATAAAGTGCCCATGTGGGCAATTCCTAGACATGCAATTGAAAATATGAATGTAGAACAAAAACACGATAGAACCACCTATAGACAACTTCTTATCTCAGAAAGAGGGGTGATGGAACTAAAATCTTTAGAGGTACTTAAAGAAGAGAAGGTAGTTCAAACGTGGTTTCAGTATGGTCAATTACAGGCTAGGTGGAAAATAGATCAAAAAATTGGCTTTGTAAAAGTTGAGGATAACTTGTTTAAACAAATAAGAGATCAAAGCTCAATGCATATAAAGAGGATATATAATGTATTAGTACAGATGGATTCTGAAACGGAACTGATTAAGGATTGTATGATAAAATGGGCTCAGAATATCGAGGAACCAATAATGCTTGAAACATGGGAAAGAATCTGGGTAAGAAATGTGAAATTCACACAAGCACAAAACTTGAGAGAAAATTTTTATAAGATGTTTTATAGATGGCACCTAGATCCTAAAAAGCTTGCCTCTATGTATCCAAATGTTCAACCTAAATGTTGGAGATGTGGTTCTTGTGATGCTACATATTTTCATATATGGTGGACATGTCGTAATGTCAAGGCATTTTGGATAAAAATATGGTGGATCCTGCAAAACATCTTTAAAAGAAAGATAAAATTTACCCCCCAGTTGTTTTTACTGGGTATATGTATTGACTTTACAGCAGCAGAGACTAATTTGGTTCTGTATTTAATAACGGCAGCAAGACTCTTGGTGGCGCAGTATTGGAAGAAGAAAGATTTACCTACAATTCAAGAATGGACTTTGAAAGTTATGAACTTAGCCGAAATGGCCAAAATCTCTGCATATCTCAAAGAACATTCAAACGAGAGATATAAACGAGACTGGAAAAAATGGATTGATTACATAAAAAGTAAATATGGGACTAAGAAACTCCAGATAGCTTATGCTTAGTATCAGTAATAATTTAAATTGTTTAAAATTTGGGTAACAGTAAGAAGCTGAGTTCAATGTAGAGATATCTTAGACTGTGATTGTTCAAAAATTATACCACGTATGGTCTTTGGGAAGTCGGGGGGAGGGAAGGGAGGTGGGGATTTAGGGGGAGGGGGGGGGGGGGGAAATACAATATGTGTTAAATTCCATGATTGTATTTGTATACTGTGGCTTTTCAATGTTAATGCGAAAATAGAACAAACCGAATATACTGGAAGGTAATAGATACCGAAGGAAAGAGTCGAGTGAAAGAAGAAGGAGGGTGGAGAGGGTGAGAGAGAGGAGGAGGAGAAGGGAGGGAGGGAATGGAGAGGGTGTGATAGGGTCAAGGTTAAAAGAAGGGGAGGGGAAGTAGGCGTAGAGGGGTGTGTGAGAAGGAAGAATGAAAGTTGGAGGGGGTTGAAAGAGGGTGTATGGCGGGTTAAGGTGGTATACTGGGTTTGTATTGTAGAGGGCATTTTCTATATTCAATACTATATGCCCTGATTAAGCACAGTGAATATGTGATTGTATAGAATGAAAACATAATAAAATATATATATAATAAAAGAATTTTAAATGAATTTGTGTGAAGGGCGTCACAAAATATATTGGCTTGAATGAAACACCTGTCCTTGAAATGGTAAATCTGGGGTCCCCCAACTCCGGGCCACTACTGGTCCATGGCCTGTTTGGAACCAGGCCATGCAAGCACCTGGCTGGCGAATGCACACGCAGCTCAACTTGCATGAGCATGCATACCATCCCTCTGTTTGTGTGGGCTGCCGCCCGCCCCGACCATCAAGGCGTAAAGGTTGGGAACTGCTATGCTAAAGCATTATCCAGAAGGCTTAATAAATCTGCTTTAAAGTATTTTTCTGTCAGTGTGGGTAGCATAGCCCTGTTCACATATAAACATGTATGGTACACTGGGTATTATTGAACAATTATACTCTATATGTGGTGCAGAAAGTAACATCAGTTCTTAAAAACCTGCATTTGCCCATCGGATTTGGGACAGATGCAAATATCTGATACAGACTCGCTGCATACTTTGGAGTCCTGAATATTGAAGTCTATTACATTTCGAGATAAATTTTGAAAAGTTCCTGGGGGATTTGCTTTCTTTTTGTATATATTAACTTCAGCTTTGGACCCTTTTCCCTTAAACTGCTTAGGCTGAAATACATATTGGTTTTCCTCAAAACATTCTGACAAGGACATCATAAGGCACATCTATCATCCTTTATACGTAACAATATAAAATAAAACAGGATCTTACAGTTTTCTGCTCTCTAGTTTTAAAAATATATTTATGTCTTATTTTTCTCAAGGCACAATATTTCAGAGATTCTACTGGTTTTGTGAGCTCTGGGGAACAAAGTTTCAATACTATCCTTTTGAATAATTCTTTCATTTCCCTGCCCTTAATTTGATTTCAAGTTAAGATCAATGCCCTTTCAACAAAACTAAATACAATGCTGCTCATGTACTCTTGATGCATAGGTGGCATTTTAATAATTCTTGAAATATTGCAATTATTTAAAATCAAATACTTTAATAATTAACATTCAAAAACTGAAAAAATATTTTGTATAAATATGTGTGTGTATGTCGATATAACACATGCAAGATCTGAAAAAATATTTTGTATCAATATATGTGTGTATGTTGATATAAACACATGCATATGTCTGTAAATAAATAAACATTTATTTATGTAAATGAATTAACAAGTATAACTTTTACTTATGCATACATATACAAATTGCATACAAATTCAGTTTGACTTTGAATGAAACTATTCTAAAATATAGAATAGTGCTACATATATATTCCAAAGTCCAAAGTTCTGTGTAGAACTACATTGACAACAATATAGGTCAAATCTTTTCAAGCCTTAATCTGTTCTTTTGAGTTTAATATAATGTAATGTTACTTTTTCAACCTGAAAAGAATTTATATATTTCTTTTTATTCAATCTCATTAGTTTACAATAAAAATAACAAAAGCTATCAATAATTGGTTAGAGTAATCATAATTTATAAGGTAGCTGGAAATTTTGACAGATAACTATTGAGGCAAATGTTTTATATCCTTGTTTTACTTCTATGGGGAGATTATTCCCCAATGTGAACATAAAGAAGAATGCTCTAAATGTCTTCAAGCAAACAACCAAGTAGGCAGTATCATGATAATAAAGAATGTTTTCCCCCTCCTAAAGTAAGTTAGACCGAGATGCCATGGATTCATTTTGTCATCCACGCCTGTGCTTCCATCTCTTTACAATAATTGCAAAATTATTGCTGATATTAGATTTTGTTTCTATAACTATAAAACACTAACATAATTAACAATCCTATCAGCCAAAATTATGCAATTACTATGATGTTATCTATATCCTCTTTATGTATGATTGGGAAGGATTTTAAGTTTTAATTTTCCTTTTTCTTTTCAAGGTCTGCCTACCATTTGGTGCTTAGGAATATTGAACCATTTCTCCGAGATGAATCTCTTTATATATCAGCGAAACAATTCTAATACATGAACGTGCTGTGAAGATGCCTGAATCTGTGTTGTAAATGTTACAACACTGGTCAAACTTTGTGTAGAAAAGGCTTTTTAAGGCTGGATAGAGGCCTTATCCCCCCCCCCCCCCCCCATATGCCTGATTTTTCCAGAACGACAGTCTACAATTTAGTTTTGGAAAAACAAAAATTTTCTCAGTTTTTTATAATTTTGTCTTAATGATCTCAAAAACTAAACTACTTTTCAAAACCCCCAAAATGTTGAGACTTCTAGGTTTTGTGTAGTGAACTGAAGATTGCTCTGACTGTGATAAAGACCATGGAATTAGTGAGTAGATCAGTTCTTTTGAACTATTATAGATAAGGAGATGGTGGAAGGATAAGGAGAAGACAGGAGATTGCCCAAATGTGCTGTGGACAAAAGGTTTCAATGGGTTTGAGCTCTTGGAAAAATGGATTTAACTACAGAAACATAGATAACTGATGGCAGACATAGACTTAGTGATCTATCGAATCTGCCCTTTGAATTTTTAAAATATTTTGTCAGATAATGGGCATTCGTATTTAAACTGTTACTGTTAACTGATCCACTACCTTTGCTGAAAGTTGGGTCCAAGCTTCTGACACTCTTTCTGTGAACTAATACTGTCTAACATATTTTTGAATTTTCCTCCTGTCAGCTTGTGGTTAAGCCATGTTCTTGATTTTTGCTTAATATCGAAAGCCTTCTAGAACCTTATTCATACTCTTAATATAAAAGGTTTCAGTCATGTCCCCCACTTTTTTTTCTATTCCCCAGGTTCTACATATTTAGTTCCTCCAATCTCTCCTGATATACTTTGTCCCTGAGATTTTCACCATTCTTGTTGCTCATCTCTGGGCTCACTCAACCTGATTATTATTATTTTTTAAAGTGAGGTCTCCATTCCAAATGGGGTCTAACTAAAGCTCTATATAGCAGGGACCTCCTTTTTTCCCCTGCTGGTGATACCTTTAGTGATGCATCCCACAATTTTGCTTGCCTGGGATTTTGTTTGCTATCTTGTTGCAAACACAATGGAGATCTTTAAAGGACGCAAGTCTCACTTTCTAATCACTTTCATAAATAACTCATTAACTACTTGTTATTAGAGAACTTGTGAATGACAGCTTTTGAAAACACCTGGTGAATCTATCTTCATTCCTGAATGAAAGAAAACTAATTATAAGTTTAATAATTTAAAGTCTGATGTAAACAGCAAAAAACTAAATAAGATTTTGATCTTTAAAAGTTATAAATTGGCTAAGGGTCCAGATAAAATTGAAATATTGAAACTTACATTTTGGACTTTTGGATTTTGGACTTTTGGATTTTGGACTTTATAATAAGTACAATTTCTTATGGAACAATTTTTTATGGAAAGTAATCCTGTTTTGGTTTTTATATGACACAACATAATTTTATGATTTCAGGAACTGTACACTAGGTGAGATTAAAAGTTTTAGATAGAGAATTTCCTACAAGATACTTATGACAAGAAAAATAGTGAAGGAGACAAAATAGAATCAGAAAATGGTAGCCGCAATAGCAATAGCAGTTAGACTTATATACCGCTTCATAGGGCTTTCAGCCCTCTCTAAGCAGTTTACAGAGTCAGCATATCGCCCCCACAGTCTGGGTCCTCATTTCACCCACCTCGGAAGGATGGAAGGCTTGAGTCAACCTTGAGCCGGTGAGATTAGAACCGCTGAACTGCAGATAACAGTCAGCTGAAGTGGCCTGCAGTACTGCACCCTAACTACTGCGCCACCTTGGCTCAATATCAACTGTCTGTTTCTCTTAACAGACTATGTCCAAAAAACGTTATTGAAGAAATGTGAGATATAAAGCAAATTTAATCTGACATGATAAGAGATAGTATTGAATTTAGAATCCAAGACTAAGGTAAGAAAAGTCACTTCCTTGAATTTTCTAATGTAAAATTGGACTGTATGGTTGTCTACAAACAAACATTTATTACCAAGTTGTGGTTTTTCATTTAATAAAGTTTAAATATAGGATGTTACTTGTATACAAGCTACAGTAAATGGATGTTGTTTTGCAAAGTGAATGCTTCATAGCATAGTTTTTTTTAAAGGTGAGTGTGAATGTAAGGATTTCAAAAGTGGAAATCTGTTCCTAAAGTTTGGTTCTTTAATAAAGTCTATTATCACTAATCTTCTAGGGAGAGCAAGTCCACATCTGTTCCACACAACACTGTTTCACACCTTGTTCTAATTCTTTCTCAAAATCAGCTAATTTTTTTTGGTCTTTTAATCTCAGTTTGGTGATCTTTGTTGTTTCAGTACTTTAGAGCGTTTATTAGTCTCATCTCATTCTGAGGTTTGGATTTTCTGGCTCCTTTACTATAGCAATAAGTTGCCAATTTTTATTCTTCCTTTAGTATCACAACTTGAGTCAATTTCTTTATTATTATTATTTTGTCTTGTTTCTCAACTTATCTGTGACCTACTTATCTCTGTCCGTGTATGTGGTTGACTCTTGGTGATCTCCTGAACTACTGCCTGCCACTGGACTGACTTTATTATCTTCTGCAAATAAATTGACATATTCTAGATTTCTAAAAAAATTGAGGATTTTGTATCATATTTGAGAACAGAAATATATATGTGTAAGCATTTTTCTGTGTAATAATGAATAAGGTAAGAAAGTTATGAAATAGAGACAAATAGCAAAGGTAAAACAGGGAGCATCAATGACCAGGTTGCATAGCTTTGTATGTTCACTCTTACGCTTCATCATTGAGGAAAAGCTAAAATAGCTGCGGATAGTTTTAAGGAAAATCTTGTTTAACCATACACATACACCAAGACATGATTATGCAAAATTTTGTTTAAATTCCATGATTTCTACTACGTGATTGTAAAGCAATTCAAGTAAAGTTAGACGACCAGATGCTTCCTCTCTCTCTTCTTTTATTATCTAAATCAACCTATCTGATACCTGAACTTATACATTTTATTGTTTTAGAAATTTAATTATGATCCATTCACTTCAACTTGTGAACTTTTGCTCTGAGGATAGAAAAAATAATTCCGTAAAAATGCAACAAAAAACAAATGTAACACAAAACAAAATAAATTCCTGAGTGCTTTGTTCCAAATGTTAATTATTATGTCTGTCACACGAAGTTATTTCAATCTTTTCTTCTCTAGTGGACTTAGATTCCTCCACCCCCCCCTCAACATACACATTTTTTTTACCAGAAGTTAATATTAGTGACAATTGGGCATTAGATATGTCATTAATATAGGAATATAAACATATGAATTGTCCTACTAATTTGCCTTTTTTATTTTAAAAAATAGATTTTTCTGAAGCCCTTTTCTTAAAACAAGCAGCTTTGTAGGCAAGCTGGAAATTCACTGCTTACACTTCTTTACATTTAAGAAAAGTATCAGGAACAATAGCAGGAGAGTGACAGGGAGGTTGGGGAAGAGAGAAAGAGACACAAATGTATGAACCACCATTCTTAAACCTGGTACCTTCCAAATGTAGGTAGTCCTTGACTAATTACTTCTAAATTATGGTCCTAGTTAGGATCATAATTTTGGTTCCTAAGCAATGCAGTTGTTGTAGCCAAGTCTGAACCCATTTAAGTTCTTTTTGTCAACAAACAATAAGGTAAGTCAGATGTGCTATCTGTTGTAACATCTGAAGTATATAAATCCAAAAAAACATGTACATATTGCGAGAATATAGATTGTTCATATAAGCTAATGGTATATTTATAAAATTTTCATACAGTATATACTTAATACTTTCTGTATATTGCTTCTTATATAATCCTCTTAAAACACTGTACAAATGAGAAATAACTGTTACATCATTAAAACATGTACTTACCTGTAAACAATTTTGTGACAGTTTTATTCTGCTTTCGAGCAGAACAGAGAAGCAGCAACCATGGGGGGAAAAATTCATAGTGAGTAGCTAGAAGCTCAGCTATAGTTCCAGATAAGCATGTAGATGCCTGGTCACCTTCAGCAATATTGCACCCCTCATCTACAGAATCCACCAAGAGAAAGTAACTTTGTTGGGGGCTCTTAGCTCCCAGAAGTGGAAGCAAAATGCACCTGGAACAAAAGAGAAAGAAATATAAAATCATTTGTGCACTCATAATACTAGGATTATGCAATGGCTTAAAAAGAACATGCATAAATATGTGACAACCATCTATTTTCAAATAATCAAAGCATCTGCAATTTTTCCAGGCTGTTCTTCAGAATAGCTGCTTCAGAAGCTGTTCTTTCCCAACTATGTCTGCATTTCTACACCTTTTCTTCTTCAATATAAGGTATTCAGAGACACTTCAAGAGTTTCTAAAGCAATCAAACAAATAAAAAAAGCTATTTTAAACTTTGAAAGGAGTTCAATATGGACACATAGCCATTAAGACCCTCTTTGGAATTAGTCCAATAAATACATTCTGTCACATTATTAGAAATTATGTGACAGTGGAACTTGCATATATGTAGACAACAATTAACCCTGATACACACATTAAAATATTTTCTTGATATTGTTGGGGATTCTTAATCTTTTACAATTTGTTTATTATGCAAGTGTGATAGGTTGGCACTAGAATTCTTCATAACTCGAAGCAGGTAATTACCACACTAATTTAGACTTCCGGAAACTGTATTCCTATTACATTCAGAGATAAGCAGATTGAGAAAACAAATTAGAGCTGAGGTGGCGCAGTGGTTAAATGCAGCACTGCAGGCTACTTCAGCTGACTGCAGTTCTGCAGTTCGGCTGTTCAAATCTCACCGGCTCAGGGTTGACTCAGCCTTCCATCCTTCCGAGGTGGGTAAAATGAGGACCCGGATTGTTGTTGGGGGCAATATGCTGACTCTGTAAACCGCTTAGAGAGGGCTGAAAGCCCTATGAAGCGGTATATAAGTCTAACTGCTATTGCTTTTGCTAAATTAAATACTAAAATCTTGAAGATAATGCACAGTTTGCTTGTGCTTAATAACTTCCAATTATGAGAACCGTATTGCAGTCTTTTAAAAAATAAAAGCTCCAGCTTCCTTTGTAACAACATATAATCATAACAGCAATAGTGACCTAGATTGATTTTGGCCAGCTTCAACTATCCTGCCATATGAACTAGGATCATTCCTAGGCAGGAATATTTGGCTTCTAGTAATGATCTACATTAAATTGTCCTCAAAGTCAGTACAGAAAATGCAGTCAGTGCACAATGTGGCAAATGTACACTTGTCAGTACTACTCAGAGTTAATAAGATCTGTTGTAAAATAATTCTGTGCTCTGACAATACCTTCAAGGGGACAATGAAGATATTAAAAGCCATAAACAGTATGAAAACACAATAAACTATCAAGTTTCAGTAGCAGGAATATATACCTTTTCACAATATTTATTTATTTAAAACATTTATATACCCACCCATTAAAATCTGGGCAATATGAACCCATTACTAGAATCCCAGTTAAAAATAGGTTGAAGGACGAGGTTAAAACGTACAGGTTAAAAGTGAAAAAACAAAGTTAAAAAATTCAGAAGACTACAAAAGTTAATCAGGTGAAGGGAATGCCCTCAAAATAATGTAACACCATGTCAGGACCCGCTAAAAATCTATTTTCTGCTTCACATTATTGGAAACATTATGAGAAAAATCTTTGTGTTCATGTGTGCCTTTGTATCAGTTTTTAATTCCTGGCAACTGCCTGGATCAGTTCCTACAGTTTTCTTGGCAAGGTTTTCAGAAGTGGTTTGTCATTGCCTTCTTCCTAGTACTGCGAGTCTGCAACTGGCTCAAGATAACCTGGTTGGCTTTGTGCCCAAGATGTGACTCACCAGCTGGCTTCTAGTTTGATGCCTTAACCATTGCACCAAACTGGCCCTGAAGAAATTACTGGATCACAAGCCAGTATGGCACATTAGAGAAGAAAAACATACCACTCAAACTTTCCAAACAGTATTTAAATGTTTTATTCATTATCTTTCATTCTGGAAAGTTAATGAATGTTCTTCTATGACTATATATCAATATCTGATTAGCACCAAGGTTCACTGTATTCTATATGACCCAATTCCTGAACTGCTTTTAGACATTGGATTGTTCTATTTAAGTAGAATTGCCTGCTGTCACTTTTCAACATTATTTGAAATGGCATTACTGTATCGTACTAATCCCAATTCTTGAACCTAGAAAGGAATCAAGATTGGAAGTACACTGTAGTCTACAGATTCTTTTAAGTGAAATTAGTTAAATTTGCCAGTCTTAGCAAAGAGCCAAGGGAAAACCAATTGAACAGAATAAGCCAGAAAGCAAGCTGTTTCAAGCCTCTCTAATGATAAATTGATTAGGAAATTGCCACTTTTAGCAAAGAAACTATACTCAACTATAGTTGAATATAATTAACTAGACAAAGCTAAGAAGTTCCACTGCTGTGGAGTTGAAGATAATTATGCTCAGATATCAACACTGCCATCCTTTTTTTTCCTACAACTTATCACCCAAAACGATGACTAGCCTATGTAACTGGCTCTTTTAATAGCATATTGTTACATATAATTAACTAATTTTGATGTTTTAAGGATTCATCAACATTAGATCTGACTGGAAATACTGACAATTGTGACTCTCTCCCTTCAGTTTCACACAGAAATAATTACTATTTTTGCTTAAGTGATTAAAAAAGCAACATATATATTATGCAGGATTGAAAAATCATTGATGTTTGTAAATTTTGATGGTGCAGAAAATTCTTGAAAATAGTTTGGACAGAGAGGAGAACAAACAAATTAATCATAGCACAAATTGTCATGTTTTGAACACATTATGTCATGGCTCCCTTGAGAATAATAGAAAGAAAAAGAAAAGGAAAACTAGACAAGAAGAAGGACAAACTTGATTATAGAAGCTATGGGAACACCACTGGGTGACATGAAGGGCCAGGATAAGGACATTTTGGAAAAAATAAGTCTATGTGATTTCTAAATGTTGATAACAACTTGGTGTTACATAATCAAAAATCAATTAAAGATTGTAGAGCTATTTTGGATTTGGAATGCTTCAAACTTGAATCATCATGGAGACTTCTTTGATATAATTTAATAGGCAAAAACTATTTTTATCTATTTTTATCTACAGTATATTCCACAGAATTAAGCACAACCATTCTGACAACAGCAAATGGCCTTCTGAAAGATAAAAATAATCTATTTTGTTGAACTGAGGTTGCAGAGACTAGAAGGAGAAGGAGGTATTTCTTAGAATAGGGGTTCCCAACCTGGGGTGCGAGACGATATTCCAGGGGTTGCAAAAACTTGGTTTTAGAAGTTTCAAAATTATAGTGTATATGCATAATTATATGCATATAATTATTTATTTTTGTAAGGGGTCTGAAAATATATCAGAAGCATTCTACAAATGCGGGGTATAGAATAGGTTGGAAACCCCTTTCTTAGAATAACTCCTTACAGACTGAACAAGAGTCTGCTTTTATCAATATTGAGTTTTGTTTTTCTTCTGAATACTCATAGCTATTATAGTCAAGGTTATAAGATCACATGTAAAACTATATCACCATATAATTCATTCTGATGAAACTAATATAGCAACAACAGTTAACAAATGTTTAAGAATTAGGCGTAAGATAGGATCTTGACAGACTTGAACATTGGGCACTATCTAACAAAATGAAATTTAATGATGAAAAAAGTAAGAGTCTTCATTTAGGCAAGAAAAACAAAATGCATAGGTACAGTATATGTGGTACCTTGCTCAATAGTAGTAACTGTGAGAGGGATCTTGGGAATTGTAGTGGACAACTATTTAAATATGAGCCAGCAGTGTGCAGCAGCTGCCAAAAAAGCCAAACATGGTTCTAGGCTGCATAAACAGAGACATAGAATCAAGTTCACATGAAGTGTTAATACCACTTTATAGTGCCTTGGTAAGGCCACACTTAGAATATTGCATCCAGATTTGGTCGCCACGATATAAAAAAGATGTGGAGACTCTAGAAAGAGCGCAGAGAAGAGCAACAAAGATGATGAGGGGGGGGGCTGAAGGCTAAAACATATGAAGAACAGTTGCAATTTGATGAAAAAGGCTAAGAAGACATGATAGCAGTGTACTAATAACTAAGGAGAAATTTCTTGACAGTTAGAACAATTAATCAATGGAACAACTTGACTCCAGAAGTTGTGAATGCTCCAACACTGGAAGTTGTTAAGAAGATATTGGATAACCATTTGTCTGGAGTGATGTAGGGCTTCCTGCCTAAGCAGGGGGTTGGACTAGAAGACCTCCAAGGTCCCTTCCAACTCTGTTATTCTGTTCTGTTCAAATTCAGCATTCCATATTAATCTAGCAGCAATACATCCTTATATACATTTCCTTTAACCATAGGTTATTTTAAATATACCTCTGTTTTATCCCTTTACAAATCATTAAGATGTTAAATGTAAGTCATCCAAAGTCCTGTAATTTATACTAAAACAGTCAGTAACAATACAAGTTTATTATGACATGCTTTAAAAATGAAATATTATAGCACATACAATATCTTTCCATTTATGGTAACATGCAATTCAAAATCTCTTATTTGACCTCTTCCAGTGAAAAGTACTTCTTTGTATCATAATATGCGCTAAAGCAAGCCAAATTCTTTGTCTATACCATTTTGATTTATAACTATACCAGTATTTAGCACTACCATGTATGGAAATTAGATACTTCTCTCTTAATGGATACATAGAACAGGAGGAGAGATCTAGCAGAGAAATCCATTAATTCAAATTAATCCGCACATCAGTTTTTTTCCATAGCTGAAATATTTGTAATTACAAAATTTCTATATTCATACCCCTAACTCAACCCCAAATAACATTATGATTGCATCATTTCTACTCTTTCAACTGAGTCTAAAATGCATTAGATGGAAATATTTTGATCAGCCTAAGTTCTCATTTAATAAATTTGTCTTACTCATTAATCAGAGGAGACTTGGCTCCATATTAAATCAGATTATTTGTGTGCAGAAGATACTAGTTTACTTGATGATATCTCAGAGCTGAAGACTACTGGCTCTTACTGAGAATACTAGAAACAATAATAATTAGTTATTATTTCTATCAGTGACATGCAGTCAGGGAAGGCAGGGCCTCACCACTGTCATCATGAAAAGAAAAAAAAATGTAAAAGGAAAAAGGCTGAGGTAGTTGCTGCCAGAGTCACAGTGGATGACTCTCTGCTTAGTGCTTAACTGTTTAAAAAAGCCTCTAAAATGTGCCCTCTACAAGAGGAGGCGGGAGAACCATGTGCCTCATTTAGTCTGACTTTATGATCACTCAAGCAGAGTAAGCAAGGGTTAAAAGCTGAAAAATTCCTTATGTAGATGAGGCACGTGGTTCTCTTGCCTCCTCCTGTAGAGGGCGTTTTTTTAGAGGCTTTTTTAAACAGTTAAGCAGAGTCATCCATTGGGGACTTTGGCAGCAGCTAACCCAGCCTGACCTCAGCAGCTCTTGCCTTTTTCCTTTTATATTTTTACATTTTCATGATGGCAGGCAAGAGCAGAGTTGAAATCCTCTGTGGTTGTGAAACAGCTGGAAAAGGTATGTGGATCAGAGGGAGGGGGAGGAATTCAAAATTAATATAATTTGTAAGTAATTATAAGTAATTTGTGTGTGTGTGCGCGCGCGGGCATGTTTGTTTCTTCACTCAAACAAACTCTCTCTCAATTTGAGAGAGAGTTTGTTTGAGAGAGAGGGAAGGGGGTAGGAGAGACAGGGAGGGCAGCCCGCCAGCTTTCTTTTTCTGTGTCGGGGCAGCCCACCAGCAGAGGCGAGTCTTTTACCCGTCTCTGCTGGCGGGCTGGCACTTTCTTTCTTTGGCTCAGAGGTGGGCAGCTCAGGCGGGCTGCAGCCTCTGGGCAAAAGAAAGCGGCCTTTGCCCACCACGCCGGTATGTCAGACAAAAGAAAGAAAGCGGCTTTTGCCCGCCCCGCCCTATGTCGGACATAGCGGTGTGGCGGGCAAAAGCCGCTTTCTTTCTCAAAGAAAGTGTACACATATGGACATGGAACAAACAAAAAAAATCTACGGCCAAATTTGTGTATAATATTAAATTAGAACCCCCAGTTTCCTAAATTGCATTGTGAACAAATCATGTATTCCATTTATTTTCCCGTGCTTCTCTATTTGCAAAATATGACAAACCCTAGCCTTATATTATATAAATCCAAACAAAATAAAAATTTAGAAACTTGAGTTATGATTCATACAATAGGCTATTAACTCTAACATGAACAAAACACTAAGTTAATCCCTTCCAGGTTTGTTTAGATCATCATATGTAGGAATAAACCAACTCTAGGCACTAAATTGGTTCACTAAGGCCATCTTTTGATTTAATATTGCATGCAAATATAATCTACATCTTTACTGATAGTTTGCAATAACTTTCTCACTATTGTTTACAACAGCTTAATTCTATACTTCTACAGATTATCCAAATACATACATACTGGTCCAGAATGTGGCCGCACGGGTTATCATGGGGGTACCTAGCTGCTCCCATGTTACACCCCTTTTAGGCAGCCTGCACTGGTTGCCAGTTGTCATCCGGGTGCGATTCAAGGTACTAATTATGACTTTTAAAGCGTTCCATGGCTTAGGCCCAGGGTACCTGCAAGACCACCTACTGCCACCAGTAGCCTCTCACCGTCCAGTGTGATCCCATAGAGTTGGCCTCCTCAGGGTGCCGTCAGCCAGACAGTGTTGGCTAGCGACCCCCAGGGGGAGAGCCTTCTCTGTGGGAGCGCCTTCCCTCTGGAATGAGCTGCCCCCAGAGCTTTGCATAATCCCCGAACTCTGGTCCTTCCGAAGCGCCCTAAAAAGTTGGCTTTTCCAGCAAGCCAGCCTGGCCTGAAAGGAATAAAATATAGGATTAATTTGGTTGTTAATTTTAATTTAATTTTTAAATTTTTATTGTAAATATCAATTGGGGTTATTTTGGATACTTTATTTAATGTCCCTTTTAATTTTTGTAATATGTGTTTTCTTTTATGTTGTACGCCGCCCTGAGTCCTTGGGAGAAGGGCGGCATATAAATCCAATAAACCTAAACCATACAGTCATGATTTAGCTTTTCACTTTTGCCCTTTAAACTAGTTATTCACTCTTCCTCTAATAATTTAATTATTAACAAATGATTTAAGAAATAACTGCAAATAATCAAATGTAGCATAAATCTCAATAATGCTAATAATTAAATTCTACTACAACATGTATGATTTCAGGCTCCTAAATAAAACACATTTATAAGAGTTTTGAAAAACTGAGTTTAAAATAGCAAAATCATCATGCTGTTAAAATTAAGGCCATCATACCTCTAGTGGCTGATGAACTGATCAGTGATATAGAACTGCCATAAGCAATGTGGTAAACTGGCTATCATTGCTAGATATTGATGGTCAGAATTCATTCTGAACTAACAGCCATCAATCACAATTTTTGGGATAACTCACTAATGAGACACAATGCTTAAGGTCTTAATATAGCAAACAAGCAAAATTCAACACTGTAATTAAACATGAATATATGGGTTGTCTGGCTAATTCTTAGGTAACTGGTACAGTTAAAGTTAAGTTTTAAGGTTTAAAGTTAACTTTTAGATATTTAGATAACACATTAATCTTGTCTATTGCATACTATTTCTACACATGTGTTAGAACAGACATCAAAATGTCTACTCGATGTAAATGGTAACAAAACTGCTTATAGGTATTACAATGTCTGTAATGTACAATGCCGTATATCCTAGGATGTTTTTGTTGAATTATGTTTCATGCTAACAAAAAATAAAAGCAGAGAACATAAAGTAGAATGACTTATTCATAATTCTCCCAGTTATTCTTCATGACAAACATTGTTGAAAGAATGACATTCTGAAAAATTGGGTAACTAAAAAGATGAAGGAAAATTGCCCCAGGACACTTTTCAAGAAAATAATGAAGAGAGACTGATTTCGACAGGAAGTTCTCCAGCTGGACAGATGTGGGAGACGTGGACTCCTAAGAGTCTCACATGGACTCTGTCTGACAAACCATTCCCGAAGATTCTTTTGAATCAGAACCCACACTGGAGGTGGGGGCGAAGAAGGGCAGCGTCTCATCAGACCCTGAAAGAAGCAACATATCTCTTGTGGGTTAGAGATTTGCCTATGAATCGGAGTTGGGGTGGCAGCCTTCATGGCTGACAAGATGCTGACCTTTTTGTCAAAATAAGTTTGGAACAGGCGGAGACCGGGAGAGATAAAAGACCTGGTAAGAGAATTTAACTAACCCACAACTATAAATTAAATCTGGAAAAGGCAATGAAATTTTGAGAACATAAATAAATTAATGGTCAGATTGGGACTTTTTTTCCCCCTAAAAAAAGAAGAACAAAGGAAGGTGGAGGGTTGTAACACCAGCCCCCCCGGAAGTTCTTTGTCTGCGCTTTTGAACAGAAGAACAGAAAGCAGAGCAGTTACAAACCTGTTGTGACTCAGCAGTTCTGCTGAGAGTCTTTTCGCGATACAAGATTCAGTATGCAGCTGGGGCTTGTGGGAGGAAGTTTGGAGATAAAAGGACGGATACTGCCACGCCCCAGTCGCTGGAGTCAACGTCGTTCCTTCGTGTGTTCCTTGTTTGGTACAACATTGCTTGATGATTAATCGTGATTTATGCTTGTTACACTTGGATAAGTGCTTTGGTGTTTCATGTAAACCTGATCCGTGAAGACTGTGGAAGAAGTGCAGTGCTTGTAAGAGTTTTGTTTTGCATTCTTGTCGGAGACTTGTATTTATGTTATTTCTGGGCTCGTACCCAGTTTGAACTGAGAACTGATAAAGAAAGACTTCCTTTTAAGTTGCCTGCCTGCGTTTGTTAACGAGCCGTGAAGGGGGGGACAGAACACAAACCCATATAATTATAAAGTTAAATTTGGTTTTGGATCTTAAACAGAAACCAATATTTTTACTTTGTTTGAATTCCTTCCAGCTAAAATAATCAAGAAAAA
Organism: Thamnophis sirtalis; assembly: GCF_051295495.1. Lineage (NCBI taxonomy): Eukaryota > Metazoa > Chordata > Lepidosauria > Squamata > Natricidae > Thamnophis > Thamnophis sirtalis. The sequence goes on along the minus strand of NW_028261390.1, from coordinate 39,082,915 downwards.
AGCACGTTTTTCTTCTGAACTCGCTCAATATAAACTCTAATCTGGTCTTGGATATCAAATAGAAACCAAATATTTTGATCTCTTTTTCTCTGATAATCTAACCTTGACTGTGTGGGAAGTTTTAATTAACCAACTACCATAAATCAGAAGTTGCAAGAACAGGAGGCAAAAGAGACATGTACCCGAATCTAGCTCTTTATAAGTTTGTTCTAATTGATATGTTTTAAGCAGCTGTGGCTGAACGGAGATGGAAGGTGACAGGGGGGGAAGAATTATTATAGAGATAAGAACTGGAAAATACTAGGGTTTTTTCTTTTTTTTCTTCCCTCCTTCGTCTTTTTATTTTACTGCAAAAGATTAAGATGGCCCCGGCTTCACAGTAACTAAAACTTAAGGTGGACCAGAGCCTCAAAATAAGACTTTGTATAACTACCGTATTTTTCGGAGTATAAGACGCACCCTTTTTCGTCAAAAAAGAGGCTGAAAATCTGGGTGTGTCTTATACACCAAATACAGCATTTTTTGCCTCCTGAAGCCCTGCCGCCTTCACCATAATGGCCTTGCATACCATTATGGAGGCTTTCAGAGAGCTCCTGGGGACTGGGGAGGGTAGAAATGAGTGAAAAACGGCCCATTTTTTGCCCCTCCCAGCCCCCAGCAGCACTCTATAAGCCTCCATAAGGCTACACATACAATTGTTTTGACAAAAATGGGCCCATTTTCACGGAAAATTTTTGCCCCCCCACCCCGGGGCACTCTGCAAGCCCCCCCAAGGCTATCATGCCTTTTATTTTAAAAAAGGGCCCATTTTTGTGAAAAATGGGCCATTTTTGGGAGGTTTGCAGAGTGCAAAAACTTTTTTCCCCCTTTTAGAAAGCTCTTTAACTAATTGATGAGAATTAGATTGATCAAGTGCTGGGCCAGGAGAAACAAAGTCTTAGGTGCTGCAGATTGTCAGCAATTTCCTTCTCCACACATGGATAAATACACTTGGAAACACTACCTATCTACCTACGCTCTCGTCCCTCCCTCCCTCCCTATCTACTGTATTTCTCTCTCTCCCTCTCCTTCTATCTACCTACGTATCTACCTACTCTCTCTTTCCCTACCTATCTACTGTATTTCTCTCATCTTTCTATTTCTCTCTCTCTATCCCTCTACCTACCAACTTACATACTCTCTCTCTCCCTATCTACTGTATTTATCTATTTCTCTCTATCTATCCCTCTACCTATCAACCTACCTACTCTCTTTTTCCCTACCTATTGTAGCTCTCTCTCTATTTCTCTCTATCCCTGTACCTACCTACCTACGCACACTCTCTCTCTATCCCTACCTACCTACTGTATTTCTCTATCTATATTTCTCTCTCTCTCTATCCCTTTACCTACCTATCTACCCACTCTCTCTTGCCCTACCTACCTCCTATATTTCTCTCTCTTTCCCTCTCTATCCCTCTATCTACCTACATACTTTTTAAAAATTTGCCTCTTCAAATCCTTGGTGCGTCTTATACTCCGAAAAATATGGTAACTGCAATCTTGGAACTGGGTATTAAGGAAGAACAAAAGACCAAGATGGCTCCCATCGTTCTCCCCTACAGCAATGGAAGTGGACCAATTTAAGGTGGACCAGAACTCTGAAATAATAGCTAATAGCTAATTCTGTATAGCTAATTCTAACTTTGGAACTAGACATCATGGAAATCTGGGAATTTGAAGAACTATGTGATATTATAAAATATGCATAAATCATTAAAATCAAGCCTAAATATAATTCTGAACCCATAGAAGCAGATATCTAAAAAAAAAATTCAAAGAAGGGGGGCAAGGGGGCAAGATAATGTAGGAGTAGAAACGGAGGGAAACAAAAGGCAGACAAAAGAGGTTGAGGCTGTTAGTGACATAAGGAAAATTGAAGGGGGAAGTTTTGCCCCAACAAAGAGAAATAAAAAACATCCTTTTGATGGTGACCTCGGGAAAGTTGGGAGAGCGGATGTGCTGAAGCAAAGAGAAGGGAGAGGGTAGGAGCAGACAATGGGACAAAAGACTTACTAGGAAAAAATCAGACGAGAAATTTTTATGTGGGAGAATATAAAACTAAGATAAGGGCTTTATTTCTAAATCTGACAATAAAATGGAGTTGCTAATTGATTGAATGTAATAAAGGAAAGATAATTAAGCAAAGGTTGAAATATATGGAATATGGATAAATATGATATTGATATTGATGTGGGGAGATTGTGAAAAACATGAAAATAAAATGGAGTTGCTAACTGGTTGAATGTAACAATGGAAAGACAACTAAATAAAGCCCACAATATATGGAATGTGGATAAATATGAAACTGACATAAGGAGGTTGTAAAGCACTTTTATACATGATAATTAAACTGAGTGGCAAATTGACTGGAAATGACAACAGAAGGACAACTAAGCATGGGTTAAAATATATGAAACATGGATATACATACACTTTTAAGATGATGAAATAAAACAAGATGTTCACCGTTATTCTATATAATAGATTAAGGGAATTGAAATGAATATTGAACAGTGAGGTTTGCTACTCATAGACAATTAAAGGTAATCCAAGACATGGAAAAATTGGAGAGGGTACATGAAATACACTTATAATGGAAAACTATTGAGACTTAAATGCAGAATCACAAATTGGGGGCGCGTAAGGATGTATAATTATATAATGATGAGAATAGCTGGGAATTGTAACCAAATCTACATCTCGACCCAAATTAGGGGGGGGGGTGTTAAAAGTACAATGACTATATATGTATACTTTTTTGTTCTGTTTTTTTTAAAAAAAGGAGAATATATGTTCAAAATTAAATATGTATATTGAAAAGGAACTATAAATACCATCAACATAAAATGGAGCTTGCTCAGAAGCTGAAATACACCAAGCAAATGAGATTAAGAGTGAGAAGAAAAGGAGAGAGGTAAGGGAAGGAGAGAGGGATAGGACAGAAGGTAGGAGGGGGGAAGAGGAGGAGAGAAATGAGGAATTGAAAGGGGAGAGAGGAGTAGGAGAGAGGAAGGGAAGGAGAGAAGGGAAGGAGGACAGAGAGAAGAAAGGAGGTAAGGAGGAGTATGACAGAGGGAGAAGAAAGTGAACGCACAAATATAGTGTATGGAGAGCAGAAGAGCAAATGACTTTTTTTTATTATGGGCAGTTGATGGTAAGTTGAACTGATGTAAATATTTAATAATACAATATGATGTTGGCTATGTAATAGTCTACATGTGATTATATGTTATGAAAATGAAAAATAAAAAACTTTACAAAATAAGAAAATAATGAACTATTGATCAGAAGATGTAATGTGCAAAAAATTAAGATTAGTCTCTTTCCCTGCAAAGCTAAAGCCCAGAACTGGCTTTCAGGTTTTTGTTTTTGCAATTGCAGCTTGAAAGTGTTCATAACATTTCTTTTGCCAGAGTGCGCACAGTGTGACTATGTGAGACAATCCAGGAGCAAACACCGTAAACATAGGTTTGTATTTAAATAGGGGGAATCTACAAAGAATATATACATACACATACTTTTGTCAGACCTCAAACAAACAGCAATCAGCAATTACAGCACAGAAGTACACACGGAGAGATACACCTCAACAGGGCGTCTTATTACAGGCTCTTAAAATGATATCAGCCCAAACACCTTACTGACTCATTCCCAGTACATCATCATAGCAGTTGGTCATCTCTTAAATCATTACCTTGACATCTTTAATGTGTTTGCATTATATATTATCATATCTAGAATTCTACTGAAAATGAAATCACTATATAACACGCAGAGAACATAAATTTATGTAAGTTTCTCTAAGAGCCGAGGTGGCGCAGTGTTAAATGCAGCACTGCAGGCTACTTCAGCTGTTCTGCAGTTCGGCTGTTCAAATCTCACCGGCTCAGGGTTGACTCAGCCTTCCATCCTTCCGAGGTGGGTAAAATGAGGACCCGGATTGTTGTTGGGGGCAATATGCTGACTCTGTAAACCGCTTAGAGAGGGCTAAAAGCCCTATGAAGCGGTATATAAGTCTAACTGCTATTGCTATTGCTATTACTTCATTCCCTCAACCAGCTCCAAGAAAAAGCCAGAGGGAAGAAAGATTTGCTATTTTATTTTCCAGTGTACCTCCATAAATTAAAAACAAAAAATTAAAAAACAAAAATAAGACCATCCAAGTATGTCAAAACATGAAATATTGTGGAAAGCAAATAATTGGTTTTTGCTTAGAGCATTTTGCTTACAATTATTCAAGAGACCTTTTAACCCAGAAATCCACATCTGTATGACTGTGTTAATTCAAAAAATGTCTTCCCACATTTTGCAGTCCCAGAACAACACACAGAATCCAGAAGTTTACAGCTGTTCTTTTACTGGCCAATGATTATGTGAAGCTGAAGTTGGATGTAACTTTTTGTTGGTATTGTTTGACTTACAGTTATCCTGTGTTGCATTTGCAGAGAGAAGCAAGAAAGCATGCAAGCAAGCAAGCAAACAAACAAAAAGACAAGACGGTAAAATAAATTTTATCTTGTATGGATTTCTGCTCATTACCACTACTAAATTTATGTTTCATTGGAAATGTGGGGATTTGCAAAGAAGCAACTAAGAATCAAAGGATTCAAATTCTTTCCCTGCACACCTTAAAGCAGGGCTCCCCAACCCTGGTCCGTGGATCGACAGCAGTCTGCAGCATGTTGGAAACCAGGGCACGAAAACAAGCAAAGCCCTATTCACAGTATGCAGGCAGCACACGAAAGCACGCCCCCTCCAGTCTGCAGAAAAACCTCTCTCCATGGAACTGGTCCCTGGTGCCCAAAAGGTTGGGGGGTACTGCATTAAAAGACTTCATTGACACAGCTACATTGATTCAAAACTGCAATGGTGTAATAACATTACAATGACATTATAACTGCAGACTATCAAAACTTAAATTAAGCTGCTGTAAGGCATTTTATTGAAATTCTCAACTTAATTAGTTGGTGTAAAACATATTTTTCCTGAACCAGTTATTTAAATGTCACACACAAAAAAGTGAGTGGCTTGTGTAAAATCACAAGTTGTGGAAGTTACACACTAGTCTTCAAAAAGTTATTATTTTCAAAAAGCACACTTTTCCATCAAGATTTTCTCCAGAACTTTGTCCCAAACCCTGAAGTCAGAAAGTAACATAGTCATGTTGAGGTTACAAGCTTTATTAATATTGTGTGAATCTATGTATGTATGACTGTGGTTTGTGCAAAGACATTGAAACTACAAAAACAGCACACACAAAACTGTCACTTTAAAAAACATCTGAACCCAAAATGTCTTATCAACTCAAGGCATATTACTGTTCCAATTATTTTACATCAAATGCTACTTTGCAACAGTTCTTATAGAGAGTGTTTTGGAGAAATGAGCCATATTTTTAATTGTTTCTCATAACATGGCACTATTTCAAATCTGTCTTTTATAACATGCTCTGACCCAAGTCTCTCCTGAGATTATTTATTTATATATAAAATTGAAAGCTCCATTGAATTTATATAGAATTACAATACATATGAGAAATAAATATGTTAACAAAGAAAAAAAATCACTTAGCATGTGTAATAAGTGTTGATCACCTGTCTATGTTAACCATCCTTTTAAATTCATGTTTACTTTAAAATTAAAGTCGTTCTGGGCAATCATAATTTTATCTGTATATTTACTTACCAATAGTTTCTGTATGTTTAATGAAACTTGCCTCTGGTGCATTTATAGGATTGCAGCCAAAAATCTTTGTCAAAAGTATGTATTGTCTTTCATGTGTAATATACTCCATCAACAAGTTAGCACCCTAAATGTACACTTCATTCTGAGCCCCTAGTTAACAATTGACTCCTCCAAGATTTTAGGTGAGTTAGAGACAAACTCAACCTTATTCAATAGTAATTAGAATATTTCTCCTCCACATTTTTACTTCAGTCTGCAATTAAAGGCATTTTAAGCAAGGGGTCTCAAACTCACATCACAAGAAAATACCTGGACAAGAACAGCCTCTTGGATGGCATAAGAGCAATATGGTTGGGCTTCTGTTGCAGTGTTCGTACAATATTCCCTGCAAAATCCCTAATCTGTTCCACAGCACCACCCAAGGCAATATTGGCTATACAGAAAAAACATTTTTGTGAATTTTGTGAATCTTGTACTTCTTCCAAAGCTGAGTATCTGTTCCAGACAGTTGAGTAGTATGCTTCTTCTATATTTTGCATGAAAAAGCTCTCAATACAAAAATCTGGAAAGACCTATTTGATTCTGGCCAAATTGCCTTCAAAAATGATGAGGAATGGTTTCAAGAAGCTCTAAAGCCCCAAACTGCAAGAACCAAGTTGTTGAAGAAGAATCTCCACAAGTGAGAACCCCAGCTACTTTGTGCAGAATAGGTGTGCTGCTTGAGTTCAGTCTGAACTTGTATGGAGATTCCACACAATTTCATTATCTTAAGATATCAAAGCATCATGAAGTTTCACAGCCCATTTTAAGGTTCTCACTTTATCATTGAAAAAGGAAATATATTTTGTAAGCATTACTTATATTACTGCCACATGCACAAAAGATTTTGGAACTATGCATCACCTGAAAATGATTATAACATGAAACAGTTTGTGTATTGAATGTTTTGCACAACTACAAATCCAACTATGTGTTTTGTTTTATTGCGGCCCTATTTTGTTTTATTCCGGCCCTATGGGTGACATTTAGAAGCTCTTTCAAGTATTGTCCCTTCACTGATCAGAAAATCATTAAGAACTTGTAGACAAAAGCAATTATGGAGATGTAATAAAAAGAAAAAAAAATGGAATGGTATTAATGTTTTTATATTGCTGTCATGCAGAGTTTGTTATTCTGCATAGTTTACAAATGAGATATTTATGAACTAATCAGAATACTGCAATGTTATACATAACCTTTAGAATGTAACCCATATCTTTCTCGATGTTTTTTCATACTAGACTTCCTATATTGCTTGTGTGCCCTAAACATGCTCTGAAAACGCCAATTCTATGCATTTCTTTTTTTCATAAAAATAAATTCTTTGAATTCAGTCACTTTCCCTGAAACGCAGCCTCTTCACAGAACTGAATCAATGTGGCAGGAAAGCAGGCAAACTCAGATGCGATCTTCTGCCTAAAAATGGCTCTTTTTAAGAAAACCATTTTGGTATCAGAATAGCATTACAATGAATGATGGTCAAAATACTCTGGCTAGCAATATGATTCAGCTGTGGAACAGTAATATTTCCCTCAACGTAGGCCACAGGTTAAACAAGGAGAGAAAAACTGTAGGGAGAAGAAAAAGAAATAATTGTGCCAAAAGAGAGGCTGACATGAGTTTTCTCTTATGCAAGAGTAGAGAATAAGAACAAAGAGCTCAAGACTTTGTTCTTAGCTCTGTGGATTGGAAGAAACCAGTCATGTCAATAGTAACTGGATTGGAAGGGTGCATTTTTGTTTCTCTTTTCCGTTCTGTTCCTAAACAGTCTTCCCAGGATTATAGCTGGGGAAACTCCTCAGAAAACCAAGGGCATACCCTGGAATTGGAATTGGCAGAGATAATTTTAATCTGGGTGCAAATCTTCCTTTCTCTTCATTCTGAAAGTTCTAACTTTCTTTTTAAAAAATATGGCTTAAGATGGAATTGAAGGAACTTCTTTTTCTGTAGAAGGCAAAACCAAGAAGAGGTTTAGTTGGCACTGGACAGCAAAAGTTTAATTCCTGCCAGTAGAGATGAAGTTATAATATTTCGGACAATTCCATCTGAAAATGAAAATCTGCAGTATGAATGTAATACTTTTTCAATACTTATCGATATTCTTGTGTAAATGTACACAAACTTTAATCTTATGATTACATTCTGCTAATTTTGAGGCTAATAGAGCTTGCTAATACAAGCTAAGAAACAAATGGCCACAGAAAATTGTGAGATACTGACTAGGTTTACATACTCAATTAAGTCCACTATGGACTTTTATTCTCCTAGACCAGTGTTTCTCAATCTTGGTCACCTGAAGATGCGTGGACTTCAACTCCCAGAATCCCCCAGCCAGCAGAGCTTCTTCAGGTGGGCCAAGGTTGAGAAGCACTGTCCTAGACCCGCAGCTGTACTCTAAAAAGTAATAGAACAAAAACTAAAATGTTACACTCAGTGTACAATTAAATATTGTTAATACAATACAATACAATAGCAGTAGACTTATATACCGCTTCATAGGGCTTTCAGCCCTCTCTAAGCGGTTTACAGAGAGTCAGCATATTGCCCCCAACAATCTGGGTCCTCATTTTACCCACCTCGGAAGGATGGAAGGCTGAGTCAACCCTGAGCCGGTGGGATTTGAACTGCTGAACTGCTGATCTAGCAGTAGCTTGCAGTGCTGCATTTAACCACTGCGCCACCTTGGCTCCTTAATATTAGTTATCAGTCATCTATTTAATTATTTTAATAATATAGAAAAAGAAGTTTTTCTCACTTTTAAAGATTGTATCACACTTTCAGTGTATGCAGCCCACAAACAGACTGAGACAAGCCTTCCAGTTCAATATGTACAGAACCTTAAGAAATCACCATCATAAAATCAAACTCCTCTATAATATGATTTGTTTGATGGCAGCATATTGTGTATATCCAGCAAATTGTAGTTCAGTCAAGAAACTACTCTTCAAAAAACCACTTAATATATGAACTGCTTTGGTATAGACATGTCTTTAAAATACATGACTTGCTATTTATAGACTTTCTTTTCAAGCTACAACCTAAATCATACCAATAAATCTTATAATGCAACAACGACAAATACATAGAATCATCTTAGGAAACTGTATCTCAGTTGTCCTGTAGTAATAATGTGTTTTATACAATCTTTTCAACTGACAGAGTCTGACAGAGCTTAAACACGGTCTAATGTTTAAGGCCATGATGGCAAACCTACGGCATATCAGAGATGGCACGCATGCCCTTGCCAGCTGCTCTTCTGGTTTCCAGTGCACACATGTGTGCCAGCCAGATGGTCTTTGCAGATGCCAGAATGCCAAAAAACGGCCTTAAAATAGCCCAGAAAAGAGCCAAAAAACCCAGGCCATTTTGGGGCCCTTTTTTTGGGCTGTTTTCCGGCCATTTTTCTTTGCAGGCACCAGAGCAGCTAGCTGGTCTTTGCGGGTGCCAGTGGGCCAAAAAATGGCCTGAAGAACAGCACAAAAAATGGCCTGAAAATAGCCAAGAAAACTGGCCAAAAAACAGACATGCCCATACTGGCCAGCTGGTCTTTGGGTTTCCAGTGCTCTGGCGCATGGATGTGCGCACATGCACATCCATTCCAATTTCTGAACTCAGTGCTGGAAAGATTAGTCATCACTGGTTTAAGGCATCCATCTAGAAACTGGGAAACTGTGAGTTCTAGTACTGCTTTAGATATGAAAGCTGGGTGGGTGACTTTGAGTCAGTCACTCTCTCTCAGCCCAACTCACTTTACCAGGTTGTTGTGGAAGGGAAAATAGGAGGAGGAAAGTTTTGGTTGGCTACCTTGAGTTATTTTTAAAAAGTAATAAAGATAAAATTAAAATTAAAATGTAATAAAAGTTATACATGGCACATCCATGTATTTTCTTTCTATGTAAATTTGTATTCTGAATTCAAGTAGCTGAGTAGAAACATAATCCTGCATTTTGAAATTGCTTAGAAATGCTGCACATGATTCCAGTATCAAAAGAACATCCAGTTCAAAGAACATCCACTACCAGCAGCTCTAAAGGTAAATTGGAGTTGGATATCAATATTTTCTCAGCAAGTTGAAGGGCTTTTAAGGTCTTACACCCTTTCCTAAATGTCATCAGAACACCTAAGGCATGTAAATGCATTTTATTATCTCTGTTAGAAAGTTATTAAGACTTGCTCTCAGAATATAAACACTGTGTGAAGATCACCATCACACAGGTACAAGTCTTACTATGTTTGGACTAGCCTAAACAATTTGAACACCTCTGCACCAATACCACACATTTGGAAACTCCCACGTGAGCAAAGTAAGACATAAAGTCTTTTCCCCAACCTTATGGTCTCATATGATCTAGGTCTAGAACTTCAATTCAGCCAGTACTGGAGGTTGGTTGGGAATCACATAACAAATATATGTAAAAGGTGCTAAATTGGAGAGTGATAACTGCTAAAATTAATATCTGGTTACATATTATGGTACTTTATAATATGTGTTGGTATTATGTGTTTTAAAGCATTCAATGGAATCACTGGGACTTTCATATTAACTTGTTCCATAAAGGACTATGAAAATTATCAATTATGAATATTATTTTCTCATCCCCATTAACATGTAAGCCTTTCTTATCTCCCTCTTTTATAAAGTTACATATTGCCTTAAGATCTTAAAATTTATCTTTAGGAAGATTCTTAGTTATATGTTAAAGCATACAAATTTCACATTTCTAACATGTCTGTGTAAAACAGAAATTGCTCTCATTTTTGTTCTGCCGCAACAAAATATTCAAACTCCATTTCTAGTTTGTGATTTTATTAAAGAGAAGATTGACTGACTTACTTTATAGGCATTCCAAAAAGAGAACTTCAAACTGCAGCTTTGTTTACAGGTTTTTAGGGCTGTAGTAACCTGCAACCAAGACTTTAGTATGAAGCAGAATAAAATAATTCTTAGGTTTTGAAGAAACAAGCAGTTTCTGAAATATAGTACGAGATCAACATAAGATATTCTCCTGAGTTTGTCCATTATAAATGTTGCTAGCCATAATAACTATTGGTACTTTTAAAGTTTGAAAGTATAATGCATTTTAATCAAAGAAATGAGAACCTCTTCTTGAGATTCTGATTTCAAAAGTCAGAAAAATGGCATTAAGATTGGAAAATCAAATCCAGATACCATTTCTTTTCCAGTGTTACTATTCAATTCAGGAAGGAACCTAATGTCTGGCTTGATTAGCAACTTTCAATATCCCTTATCATACTTCTGCTGGGAATTCAGGTAGAAAATAATAGTTTCCTACATTTTCTTAAGCCTAGACAGGATTATATTAGAGAAGCAAATAGCTATTATTTAGTTCTTCCTTAGCATTATTGTGGTAGGCGCTGTAACATCATAAAAGTAGCACAGCCTTTCCAAGAGGATTTTTATCAAATTGATGTCACAATGGCTCCAAAAGAAAGTAACAGATAATAAAAGTAAATAATTTAGCCTATAAATAATAAAAGACTGCTTCTAGGCACAGAAAGTGTTAGGAGTAACTGAGCAGACGGAAAAGTACAACCATTAGTGCAATCTATCAAACAGAAATTTTGTAGAGTATTTCACATATACACCTATGATGTTCATCACCACTTGGGGTTGTTCTTTCACCTGGGATTTAACCAATTCCATTTGGAAGACTGCTGCGCAAGCATTCCATATAGATCAGTGTTTCTCAACCTTGGCAGCTTGAAGATGCATGGAATTCTGGGAGTTGACGTCCACCCATCTTCAAGCTGTAACGGTTGAGAAACACTGATGTAGATAAAAGACTGCATATGAGAAATTTCAACAGCACACACCAGGAAAGGCCTGTATTAAGTCATCCAAAATCAATTTTAAAGCAGCAAGTAACTGAGGAAAAGGGGAACTTCCATCAATTTCTATATGAATGGAACTAACTAAAAGTAGAGAAAAATACTATTTATTCCTTATCAACAATGAAAGTATTAGGGTTCTTCTATTTGTTGTTGTTTTGTCTTCTGATTTGGAGGGGAAAATCCTCATTGGGGAGTGCACAATGATTTCTCACATAAGTGAAAGCACTATATGAGGATAAAGGCCTCCATTACTAATATTTTCATTACCATAGAAAATAAGGTTCATGAACCTCCTAAGAGCTTTGGAATATAGATTTCCAATTCCTCACCAGTGAATACACATCAGAGTACTAATGAGATCTATAACATAAAAGATCTGGAGTCATCTCTGATCTAGAACATTAAAGAATTATAAACCATAGCTATCAATGAAGATTTTCTTCTCCTGGTTACATCTAAAATTTCACAAAAGATAAAATGCCACCGTGGCTTATATTCTTTATAGTTCTCCTCTGACCTGGTAAATTATAGTAAGCTTTTAATATTCACTGTTGCTCCGTATCTAATGCATATCAAGATACAGTTTAACAATAAGACTTACACATCAAGTGATTCAATATGTTTCATTGTCAATAATGATTCTGCGTTCACTCACACTGTTGTCATAAAGTATTTGTGCAGGCCTTCAAATCAAGAATGCTATCACTGAACAGTCACTTATATATTTATGAAGCCTAATATATTAAAAATTATTGTTAATGATGCACTTTGTTTAAATACAAGTTCTTTACAGGTACACCATTGTCCAGGTTTTGGCAAATCCAACTCCAATGAAATAGCCCCCAAAATCTACTTCATAAACTATAGTTATTTCACAGACAATATAACAGACCAAGTCTTCAAATATTGTAAAGTTTCAGAGCAGCTTTTATTGAATGATGTGTGCTCAGGATACTACTTTTCCTACAACTTTTGCTGGTTTTTCCATTTCCATGAAAGAAGAATTTCAGGTTTTTAGGTAGAAGCACTTTTACTCAGGTATAAAATGTTCCCATCAGCTTTTCATCCTTTCACACTATAGCTGAAAAAAGGTGTATCAGATTTTTTGGCAGCAATATCAACACTTTGCAATACTTTCCCATTTTGAATAAACTACAAATTATACTTGAACATAAACTATAATTGAAAATGAACTATCAACAAGATAGCACTGGAGCGCATGCTTTGATCAACATGACCTCTGCCAGATTTTTGTTTGGTTTTTCCTCTACTGTAGTTTCCAGAAAGCCACTGTGAAAACTTTGAACAGATATTTATCTTTAAAAGCAAGGGCTTCTATAACCACAGAAGTCATTCTAATCTTTAACTACTTTTAATGTTTCTTCTTCCCTCCCAACTCCCAGAGTTATCAGAAGATGCCAATTTAGAATGTGATTCACACCAATTTCTCAGGATATCATGCCTAATATTTATCTTTCCATGTGAACTTTTTTCCACAGGCCTTATTTGAGCAATTCCTGTAAGCAAAAAATACCACCCACATGAAGAGCAATTTCTCTGGTTTTATGAAAGCACCTTATTTGCTCAAGCAGTATGAAAGAAACATACTCATGTCATTTATTACCTTTTAAGAGCTTCAGCAGGGTTTCTCTCACATTCCCCAGGTTGCAGGAGACTTTGAACAGCTGGATCTCTCACTTTGTCTTCGTAACCCTGAATCAATCCACTCTGACAGATCTGGGCAACTAAGCCTCTAATAAACCTCCCCACACAGAGCGTATCAGAGTCCTGGGCCCTGCAAAAATGGAAAGCTAGTGCTTGGTGATGTAAACCTCTTTGTAAGTTTGCAGGTGAGCTTGGCCATAATAATTCAGTACAAACTGCTGTCTTGCCACTACCAGGACCTCCTACTAACAATACACCCCAGGATGCTCCCTTGGCAGGGACAACACAAGCATTAGACCCAGAATTCAGCACAATGGACGGTTTGTTGGCAGAGCTATTGCTGAAGCTTGTCTTTTCCTGGAGGCAGTGCTGTAGTTTGTGAAAAACCCATTCTCTGCAATAAAACTGTTTCCCCTGCAGCAAGCTGGTCTGAGCCATTTTACAGTCCAAATCAAGAGCACATCTTAGGTTTCACTGAAGACAACAGATTCTTAAATCCAAGCCAAAGTGCTCGTTGCATGAAACTATGCCACAGGACAGACTGCAATCCACAAATCTATTCATGCCTTCACATAAGTCAGTGGCATCTTTGGGCAAGAAGCATCTTTCAATCCAAATATGACTGATATTGTTTTGCTGGAAATCCTTTTTAGAGGTATAGCTATGTTTGTAGCAAAGCTCAATGATGCATCGTTTAAAAGGTTGCACAATGCCATGACTACAGTTGCACTTTACAATGCTGCATGCTATTGTGAGTCAATGCATCTAAAGTAGAGATAACATGCAAGAATTCCCACATTTCTTCTCTAAATTCCAGTCATTTCCAAATGTATGTGGCTTTTAGATTCCCCAGATTAGCGCCTTCTAAAAGCAGATCATTTTTTCCTTCAGCAAATGCAGCATATATTGCAAACAAATGGATATGCCTCATTTAATATGTAGATTTCCAAAGTTCATACAAGCTCTGTAGTCCAAACCCGTCCTTAAATCATGCTGCTTCATGGACCAAGTAGAGTAGAAATAGAAGAACTTTTCTTCCCAGGGCTTTCTTTGTCATCCCGTGTTCCAGTAAACCTCTGCTAGTTTCCAATTGCAACCGTCAAACCACAGGATTTCTGTCCTGGCCTGAGAATAAAAGTACCAAACATTTGTCAGCTTATACATAACAGTAAACTTCATTTTGCATAATAGAGCCACTCATCTGTATAATGTACAAACAGGAAGAGCCCCCAAATCTATTCTCTGCATTCAAGCTAGCAAGTCAGAGATGCTGGAATGAACGATTCATAATATATATTACCCTATGGTAATATAGCCAATAAATTTTACAAAGAAAGAAGTAAACATGCAGTATTTCCCCATCTCTCCCAAACAAGAAGCATTAAAGCTTTGCAGATACCACCTAGAATTACATTCCTGTCTTCTATGCCCAAGGCAAGTGACCTTGAAACCATGCAAAGCCCCATCTCATTCTGAAAACAGACTTCCAGTTCCTCGCCCCTGAGATTTTGCCATCTGCACCTCCCTCCGTACCTGCTTCCCCTTTCATACCTGGGGACTTCCCTTACAGTTTTTCTTAGCCTTCTTTGTTCATAGCCTGGAAGCCTTAAGGAAACGCCGGCGCTTTCCAAAGCCACGTTTGAACTTACTGTCCGGCTCCCCCTCCCGCTCCCTTCGCATTGTCGCTCTGCAGCGTGCCGTTTCTGTCATCTGCTCGGCTGCTTCCCTTACAGCAACGCTTTCTTTTCATCCGTCCCCAGGCTTTTGTCTCCCAAAGCCTCACACACGGCCAGCTTCGCGTTTCAGCTGATATAAAACTGGCAGGACGCAACAAGCCCCTTTTTCACCCCGCTCTATTCTCTATCTCTCTCCCCTCCTGCTTCTATCTAGAGGCGTTCAAGGCGTTTTGGCCAAGGGAGAAGAAATAGGGCGCAAGGCGGAGGAGGCCGAGGGAAAAAGTGGACTCAGCCGAACGACCGAAAGGGCGGCCCGTCTGCTTCTCGGATCCACCGCTCGACAGACACACGCCCTGTCCCCATCCCCCCCCCCCACGCCTGCCTCCTCCTCCTCCTCCAGCGCCAGCACAACGGAGACCTTACAGAGGGGACACGCACACAGGGCTCGGCAGCAGAGAGAGAGAGAGAGAGAGCGAGCTGGACGGGCGATCGCTGTGTTCCGCCTAGCTCCGATTGATCCCCTTGGCTTTCGATCTTCGGCTCTTGAGGCAGGGGAGGGAGGCGGAAGGGGGAGCCAACAGAGCCCGGTTTCTTCGTTGCTCTACCCCCCCTCCCCAACTTGGATAACACGCTCTCCCTTCTTGCTAGTTCGCCAGATTCCGATTGCAAACACGCCCCACGACTGACTCCTTTCCGGGTCCCGATGCTTGTTTTCACTCTCCTCCCTTCCCCTTTCTCCGTTTTAAACACCGGGGCTAAACCGAGAGGACCCCGGCGATCCAACCGAGGAAGCTACGCCCACGTCGTTCAGATTCGCCCGGCCAGCGAAGCGACCGAGGCTGCGGGGGACAAACGAGTGGAACCTGCAACAAGACAAAGCCGGGAAGAGCTCGGGCGCCTGCAGAGTTCCGCGCAGAAGCCCAGCCAAAGGTTACCGGATGCAAGAAAGCGCGGACGCTCTTGCGAGGGTCTCTGGCGTCGAGGCAGGAGAAAATGACAGGAAGGGCCCCTCGGAGAGTTTTCGAAAAGCCTAAGTAGCAAAAAAAAAAAAAAAAGCCCCACTCGGGGCGAGACGACTCAAGAACGGAAAATCTCCAGCGCCCCTTCAGTCCTGTCCCTTCCCGACGCTGCCTTTGCACCGAGATAAAAAAGGCTGTTTGGTGAGCAAGGGCACAAAACGGGCTCTTTGCAGAACCCGAAGGCGCCGCGCTCTCTTCCGCCCTCTCCGGGATCCCGGCCGCAAGAGTGGAGCAGGCTGCTTGCTGGCTCGGCGGCTGAATGCGGCCCCTTCCCTCCACACCCAGCCTGACCAAGGGAGGTTGGCAAAGGAGCTTTTTTATTCAGGTAGCGGCGCCCGCTGTTCAATTACCTCCCTCGCTTCCTCTTCTTTGGACGAGGCGGCACTAGCAGCAGTAGCTGCTTGGTCTTCCCTTCCCCTCAAGCCGCTCCCCCAAGGCGGGCGAAGGCTGAGACAAGGCGTGGCCGCCGCTCTTTCCCCCGCCGCAAGCCTAGCGATCACACGCAGCGCCGGCCCTTCTGAGCCCCAACAGCTCCGACGCCAGGCACCCTCCGCCCCTTTTCTCTTCCGTCCCTCGTTTAACCTGCCTCATTCCCCCGCCTCCTGCTCGGCTCTCAAGCCACGCCTTCCGCTCTTGGCCACGCCTCTTTCGTTCCGGGTGGAAGCCGTTTTGTGTTTGGGCGGGGAAGGGGCGTGGTTTAGCCTCAGAGATGCTACTTCACATCACCTGGGAAAGGGTGGGAAGGCCCACTACCGGCTGAGTAACCCGCCTGGCTGGCATATTGCCTTTGCTTGCTTGCGTTCTCTAGGCCCCCTTTCAATTCCCTTTGCCATTTTTACTTCTTTGTGCATTTATAGCAGGACTTTTTTTTTAACTACCTGACTTGCTCTGAAGTAAAAAGCAGCAAAACAATCTGCCTCATAACATAGAGATTGGTCCTTATACTGGAACATTTTTTAATTTTTTTAAAATCTCAGAGGGAGAGGATATGGGGAAAAGTAAGATTCAGGCTTACAATCTCTAAATTAATTTTCCTAGAAGCTTTTTTTGACATAGCAATAAAGTTTTGTTCTTGATACCAAAATGATAGTGGTTAAGGGACCACACTGAAAACCTGGAAACTGGGACTTTGAGACTCACCTTAGGCATGAAAGCCATCGTCTATCAATTTCAGACAGCCAAACCACCTTCTTGTTATGGAGAAAATAGGAAGAGGAATAGGTATTGTGTGCATTCCCTTCCTTGAGGCATTTATAAACATAATGGTAAGATATCAATAAATTTCCAACCACAACTTCTGTTGTTAAATGAAACACATCTGAGTTTATGGCTTTTCTGCCACAGTTGTTAAGCGAATCACAGTAGTTGTTAAATAATAAATTTATTTTGGACTTCTTGGGATGAAAGGAGATTTGCAAATATTTTACAACTTCCTTGCATTTTTAATATATTTTATACAAAGCAGCCACAGGGAATGGGAACAGGTCAAAGTTTACAAAAGACATTTTACTAAATTAAAGAAAATCTGAACTACACAACACTTTTTGCTGAGAGAGATAAGTACAAATCTGTTGTTATTGTTAAACCAAATTCAGAATTGTTTCTCAAACAATTAACAATTCTGTGGATCTACATATCCTTGCATAACAAATCTATAATTCCTAAATTTTATGTATTAGAAAGGAAGCAAATACGCAAACCTGTGTATGTTTATAAGTGCCATAGTTCCTTGTTTTGTATCATTTGTGTCATCTGTTGAATGTACAGTATGTATGATTTGATTTGCTCTGTTATCCTCAGTGAAACTTCAAATAACAGAGATAAGATATAAAATGAAAAATGCCTTCTTTGATCATTATAACCAGATTAGATTGAAAAAGTATATTGGAAGTAATCTAGTATAAGCCCTCATTCCAAATGTTAAAGGCACATGGAGTAGGGAATTTCCCCAATTTTGTATATGGTAAGTGGATGAATCATTACATTTTTATTAGGTAATAAAATTAGGTAAAAGTATTTGGGGAGAATGCCAAAGTCAACAGTGGCCTTAACAATGAAGTGGTAGCTTCAGGTTGAAGATTTTATAGCACTGTCTGAGAACATATGAAATTTAAACAGTGAACTGTGCCCAAAGTCATTAGTTGCTACGCATGTCCAAATGCGTTAGCTTATACAGATAGTCCTCAACCTACAACAGTTCATTTAGTGACTGTTTAAAGTTACAACAGCACTGGAAAAAGTGAATTATGACAATTTTTGACATTGAAGCATCCCCATGGTCACGTGATTTACATTCGGATACTTGACAACTGGTTCTTATTTATGACGGTTGCAATGTCCCAGGATCGTATGATGACTTTCTGACAAGCAAAGTCAATTGGAAAGCCAGATTCCTTTAACAATGGTGTCACTAATTTAACAACTGCAGTGATTCACTGAGCAAATGTGGCAAAAAAGTCATAAAATGGGGCAAAAGTCACTTAACAAATTTCTCACTTAGCAAATAAATGTTGGGTTCAATTGTAGTCGTAAGTCAAGGACTACCTGTATTGGCAAGTGAATATTACTCAGGTAATAGCAGCCCTCTTAGTGGATGATATAATCAAGTTATACTTAAAAGAGAACAGTCAGGATTATTATGTATTCTTTGCACAACAACTGCTTTGTCAGTTACCATGCTATTTTCAAATTTGCCCTTTGGGAAGTGAGTAAATTCTTACTCAGCCATAGCAGGCATTCCTGGGAATTAAAATTTGCCTTTCCTTTCAATTTATAACTAAAGATGTTAAGGTGTTCAGAGAAAAAGAAGCTGTAAATTTTGGTTTATGAAAAAAATATACTTGATCTTATCCTGTTTTTCCCTCCAACCTGGAAATGTATAAATTGCTACATTGATTGTAGTCATGAACATGCTATTAGAGAGAAGGATAAGTCCAGAACTAGCTTAAAATTGGGTATGTTAAAAATTCAGAATAACATCCAAGATATTCTTTTTCAAGATGATGAAGCAACATAAAATAGTTTTTATAGAGATTATTTTTAGAAATTACCTCAGTTACCGTAAGGCTTACAATAAAAAAATATCACATCAGGGTGGGGTTCCACATCAGTAATAAAACTTGAAAAGCAAGAAAGACTTCAGTGAACAACTATTTTGAAAAAGAATTCTAATCATACTATGATACCTTCTGATATTACATCATGCTGAAATCTATCTCTTCACTACAAAGCTCTTGTGCCTGTTTGATACTTTCAGTTGGGTAAAACGCTGGATCTTAGGGCAAAACTTTGTCAGCAAGGATACAAGTGAGGCTTACTATGTGGCATCATTCTAATAAATTAAAATGCTAATAAATATTATCACAATACCAAAAAATCTTGATTGTTGAGTAGGCTGAATTAATGATTGTAGAACATTTCAGGAAAACATGCATGTAGCTTCCCACTACAATCCTAAACACTGCAATCCTAAATCCATTTATCAAGCAGTAAGTTTCATTAAATATATCAGGATATATTTCCAAGTGAATTTGGTTAGGAACACATTTAATTTTGTTTGATTTTTTCTTCTTCGAACAGAACTTTTTTATTTTTCTTTAAAAAAAACACAAATATGTCATCATTTGTCAATCATTAAGACATTGAAGTACAATTTTTTTTGTTGTGTGTACCCCTCCCTCCACCCCCCCCTCCTCCTTCCCCCCCCGACTTCCCAGAACCCGTACACGGTATGGATTTTTAACTAACACAGTCTAAAATCTATTGAGAAAAAAGAAATAAAGAAATTAATGACATTCTAGATTGACCTTAGCTTCTTCTTACTGAACTGACTTTTAACAGTTTAAATCATTTCTGATCTTAAGCATAGGCTAACTGGAATTTCTTAGTCCCGTATTTATTTTGTATATAGTCAATCCATTTTTTCCAGTCTCGTTTATATCTCTCATTTGAATGATCTTTGAGATATGCCGATATTTTAGCCATTTCAGCTAAGTTTGTTACTTTCAATGTCCATTCTTGGATTGTAGGCAAGTCTTCCTTCTTCCAATATTGCGCCACCAACAGTCTTGCTGCAGTTATCAGGTGCAGAATCAAATTGGTCTCTACCACTGTAAAGTCAGTACATATACCTAGTAAAAATAACTGAGGACTAAACTTTATCCTTCTTTTAAAAACATTTTGCATGACCCACCATATTTTTATCCAAAATGCCTTAACCTTTTGGCAGGTCCACCATATATGATAGTATGTAGCATCGAGAGAACCACACCTCCAACATTTAGGCTGTACATTCGGATACATAGAAGCCAACTTTTTAGGATCTAAATGCCATCTATAGAACATCTTGTAAAAATTTTCTCTCAGATTTTGAGCTTGTGTAAATTTCACATTTCTTACCCAGATTCTTTCCCATGTATCCAACATTATTGGTTCCTCAATATTTTGAGCCCATTTTATCATACAATCTTTAACTAATTCTGTTTCCGAATCCATCTGTATTAATACATTATATATCCTCTTTATATGCATTAAGCTTTGATCTCTTATTTGTTTAAACAGATTATCCTCAACTTGAATAAAACCAATTTTTTGATCTATTTTCCACCTAGCCTGTAATTGCCCATACTGGAACCATGTTTGAACTACCTTCTCCTCTTTTAATACCTCTAAAGATTTTAATTGTAATACCCCCCTTTCCGAGGTAAGAAGCTGTCTGTAGGTAATTCTGTCATGTTTTTGTGCTGTATTCATATTTTCAATTGCGTGTCTAGGAATTGCCCACATGGGTATCTTGTCATTTAATTTATATTGGTATTTCTTCCAGACCCGCAATAAAGCATTTCTTAAAATATGACTTTTAAAGTTCTTATCCAATTTTTTGTTGAATAACAGGTAAGCATGCCAACCAAATACCAGATCGTGTCCCTCAATGTTCAATATTCTATCATTGGTTAAGTGAATCCAATCACTAATTACAGATAATGCCACTGCATCATAATATAGTTTTAAATTAGGTAGTTTCAATCCTCCTCTCTCACGTACATCTTGCATTATTTTCATCTTTACCCTCGGCTTCTTTCCTGCCCACACAAATTTGTTGATACCCTTCTGCCATTCTAAAAGGTTCGCATCTTTTTTAAGTATAGGTAACATTTGGAAGAGAAATAAAAATTTTGGTAAAATGTTCATTTTCACTGCCGCTATCCTACCCAGCAAAGATAAGTGCAATTTCTCCCATTTTTTCATCTCTGTCTGTATGCTATGCCAAAGTGGTTCATAATTATGCTTATATAATTTCCCATTTGAAGTTAAAATGTTAACTCCAAGATATTTGACTTTTTTAACTACCTCACATCCTAGCATCACTCCTAATTCTTCCTTTTGTTTAATATTCATATTTATAGCTAATGTTTTGGTTTTTCCTAAGTTTATTTTAAAGCCCGACACTTGACCATATTGATTAATCATATTCATTAAAACCATACTGGATTCCTGCGGTTGTTCCAATATTATGACCAAATCATCCGCAAAAGCGCGGACTCTATATTCTTGCTGCCTAATCTTGATCCCTTTTAAACCATCCAAGCCCCGTATTTTATTCAACAATACTTCCAAAGTTATAATAAACAATAATGGGGACAAAGGACAGCCCTGTCTTGTACCTTTTCCAATTTGAAAAGAGTCTGTTAGACTTCCATTGACTATGATTTGTGCTGTTTGCTGTTGGTATATTGCTTTAATTGACTGTAAAAAATTATCTCCTATCTGCATTTTTTGCAGTATCTTCAACAGAAATTGCCAGTTAACTCGATCAAAGGCCTTCTCAGCATCCAAAAATATAAACGCAGCAGGGATCTGGTTGTTCTTTCCCAAATATTCTAATGCATTAATAATTAATCTAACATTACTTTTCATCTGTCTCCCTTGTATAAAACCTGTTTGGTCCGTATGTATCAATTGTTGAGTGACCAACATTAACCTATTTGCTAATATTTTAGTAAAAATTTTATAATCTACATTCAGTAATGAAATAGGTCTATAATTTTTGGGTTGAGTAGTATCTTGATCTTCTTTGGGTATCAAAGATATAAACGCTGTCTTCCAAGATGGAGGGACTTTACCTTCCGTTTGAATCATATTAAATAATTCTCTAAGAGGTTCTACCATTTCTAACTGTAAGTTTTTATAGTAAACCGCTGTCAAGCCATCTGTACCTGGTGCTTTCCCTGACTTTAATTGCTTAATTACCTGCAGGATTTCCCCCGAGGTTATTGGTTGATTCAATTTTTGCCTGTGTTCTTCTCTAACTGAAGGTATTTTCTCTTTGTCTAAATATTTGTCTATGTCTAAACCATTAATTTTATCCCCTTTATACAGTTCTGTAAAAAATTCCCAGAAAGCCTTTTGAATCTCTTCCTGTTGAAACACCTCCTTCCCTCTGTAAATCAGTTTAGATATATTTCGAGTTTTCCTTTTTTTCCTAATCTGATAAGCTAACCATCTGCCAGGTTTGTTTGCATTACAAAAAGTATTGTGTTTTGCATATAATAGATTAGTAGCCACCTGGTCAGAGATCAACATGTCAAATTGAGATTTTAATATGTTAATAGCTTCCTTAACCTTTGTATCGTCTGGGTTCATTGTTAACTCCAGCTCTTTTCTCTTAATTTCCTCTTCCAGTTCTGTTCGTTTTAACCCTTGCTTATTTCTATGTGTTTTATTTATATTCATCAAAACTCCTCTCATATACGCTTTGCTTGCGTCCCATAGAAATTCCATAGATGTACCCTTATTCATATTCAAAACAAAATATTCCGATAGTAATTTTTTACAATCATTAATATACTTTTCATATCTAAATAAGTTTTCATTCAATCTCCAAAGCCCTACATGGCAGTGGATCTGGATACTTGAGAGACCGCCTTCTGCCAATTACCTCCCTACGACCTATAAGATCTCATAGGTTAGGCCTCCTCCGTACTCCATCGGCCAGCCAGTGTCGGCTGGCAACTACAAGGAGGAGGGCCTTCTCAGCAGCGGCCCCGACCCTTTGGAACGAGCTCCCCGTAGAGATTCGTACCCTCTCCACCGTCCAGGCCTTCCGCATAGCCTTGAAGAACTGGCTCGCCCGTCAGGCCTGGGGATAAGGACCATTACCCCGCCCGAATGTTGTATGCATGTTGCTTATTATTTTATTATGTGTTGTCGTCTTAGTGCTGTATTTCCCCTTCCCTGGTTTCTGTGAGCCGCCCTGAGTCCCCTCAGGGAAAAGGGCGGCCTACAAATAAAATCAATTCTAATTCTAATTCTAATTCTTGCCTGCACTACCCTTCCCAACTCCATCCAAACTGGGTTATGGTCCGAAAGGATCCTAGCTGCAATCTTTGTTTTCTTGACCCTAGAAAGCAAATCATTAGTGGTTAGAATAAAATCAATCCTTGAGAGGGATTGATGCCTGTCCGAGAAGAAAGTGAAGTCACATTCCTCTGCATTTCTTTCTCGCCAAATATCTCTCAATTCAAAATCATCCATAATGTCAAAGAAAGATTTGGGTAACTTTGCTCGCATCTTGGTATTTAGGCGGGATTTCTAAGATTTCTATAGAAATCTTCATGCTAAATTAGTACAGTGGGACTATAGTTCCTGTATACTATTGGGTGACTGGAATGGAGTGATAGACACTAAGAGAGATAAGAGGATTTTTTCTTAAATATGTAATATCTTAAATATTAATAAAAGTATTACAGTTTGAATTTTTTGGGATCAAAAGGAATACATGAAAGTTTATGCCAAGATAAACTGTTTTAGTTCTTAAAATGAATAAAAAGTTCTTATTTGCTTTTACTTCAACAGATTAATATAGTTATCAAATGTGTTAATTAAAATAATAATAATTTGTTATTTCAAATAATAACTAATATTGTTGATTATTATTATTATCATTATTATTTTAATAATAATAAGGCAAGGTCATAGAAGATGATGGAATAGAACTTGAGAATGAAGAAATGATAAAGGCAGTAAAACCAGAAGAAGGCTACAAGTACTTGGGGATTTTACTTTTAAAACATATTTTTTATTTCCATTTTCATAACATACAATCACATGTATACTATACATAGCCAGTATCATATAGTAATAAATAATGATTACAACAGTTCCTCTTGTCATCAACGCCCCCCCCCAAAATAAAAACCCATTATTAGCTCTTCTGCTCTCCATACACCTCTTTCTTCTACCTCTCTCCTACTTCTATCTTCCCTCCATTATCCTTTCCTACTCTACTTCCCCTTCCCTTCTCCTCTCTCTACATTCCACTCCTCCTTATCCTCATCCTCCTCATCTTCCCCCCTTACCCTCTCTCCTATCCCTCTCTTCCCATCTTTCTCTCTACATTCCACTCCTCCTTATCCTCCTCATCTTCCCCCCCCCCTTACCCTCTCCTCTCCCTCTCTTCCCATCTCCCTTCTGTTTCCCACTCTTCCTCTCATTGGTGTATTTCAGCTTCTGAGCAAACTCCAATCTATGTTGATAGTATTTATACTTCCATAACAATATACTTAACATATTGTAGTTTTAAAGAAAAAATAAGAGAAAACAGTATACATGTGCAATCATATTACATTAAAATCTAACACCACTCATCAAACCTCCCTCCCTCCTACCCTCCCCCCCAACCCCCCCCCAGCCTTCCCTCCCCCGACTTCCCAGAACCCATACATGGTGTAAATCTTTAACAAAAACAGTCTAAAATATATTGGAAAAAAGAGTAAAAAAATTGATAACTTCTTTACATCGAGCTTAGCTCCTCCTTGCTAAACTAACTTTAAACAATTTATATCAGTCCTGGTGTTAATCATAAGTTATCTGGAATTTCTTAGTCCCGTATTTATTTTGAATATAATCAATCCATTTTTCCCCATCTCGTTTATTCATATTTATTTTGTATATAATCAATCCATTTTACCCAGTCTCATTTATATCTCTCGTTTAATTGGTGCTTAAGATATGCAGGTATTTTAGCCATCTCGGCTAAATTTGTGACTTTCAGTGTCCCTTCTTGAATTATAGGCAAGTCTTCCTTCTTCCAGTATTGCGCCACCGACAATCTAACTAAAGTTATTAAGTGCAAAATCAAATTAATCTCTACAGCTGTACATTCAGTCCATAGTTGTACCCTTATTCATATTAAAAACAAAGTATTCTGCTAACAATTTTTACATTCATTAGTATATTTCTCATGTCTAAATAAATTTTCATTCAATCTCCCAACCCCTTCTTGATTGCGTCACCCCTCCCAACTCCATCCACACTGGGTTATGAACTGATGAAACTCTGGCACATATCTTTATCTTCTTCACCCTAGAAAACAAATCATTGGTAATTAGTTGATTGTTGTTTTTTTAATTGTTGATCCATTCGTCTGGTAATCACAGGGTTTTGACTTTGTTCCTTGGCGCCTTGTACTTCTGAGGGAGAGAGATGATCCATCCTTGTTGATAGTTGTGTAGTTTGCTGTCTATCTTGTCCTTCTTGTTCTCTTTCTCTAGGTCCAGGTGGGGCAGGATGTCCGGCCTTCAAGATATTATGGTAAAAGTCTCAAACTTCCCCTACTGATTTAAGACGGTATCTTTGCCCCTCAAAGATGAATTATAGTCCAACTGGTGCCTCCCATCTGAACTGTAGCTGACGATTTTTAAGCTCTTCAACTAAAAAAAACATAGTCTTTCCTGGATCTTAGCATTTGAGGTGGTATCTCTTTCAGAACAATCACTTCCTGACCCCCAATTTGAAGCTTAGTTTTATAGGACTCTTGCAATATCATATTCCTCATGTCTCTTGTAGTAAAATAAATCACAATGTCCCTTGGGAGCTGCTTCTGTTTCGCCAGCCAGAAGTTAGCACGATAAACCTTATCAATTTGCCAATCATAATTTCCCCCTGGCCTTCCCAACAGATTACCAAATCCTTCTGAGAGAATCTGTTTCAAATTCTCCTGACTGTTTTCACGCAAACCTCTTATTCTTAAAGCAAACTCCATTTGTCTATATTGTAGCATAATAATTTCTTTTTCAGCATTTCCAACTTTTTGTTGCACCACGTCTATTTTTGATACCATATTAGTCTTGGCATCATTAAGATCTTCTAATCTGTCTTCAATTTCCGAGACATATTCTGTTAACAAATTAACAACCCCCAGCATATCATCCCTGATCTTCTGAACCCGAGTCTCAAGTTTATCAGACAGATCTTTATGCGCAACCAATATCTCCTCCTTAAGTTTTATTTCCATCGTAGCTGCAAAATTTTTAAATGCCTCGGCCAGCTCCTTCTAAAAAAATTCTTTAGTCAGTAGCTCGCCTGTGGGGGGAGGAAGTGAAGACTGTGGTTTCGTGCCAGGGACAAACGAACTTTTGAGGCCAGGGGGATGGGTGGGTTTGCTTAAAAGCCATTCCAAGTCTTAATCTTCTTCAACCAATTAATAAGTCTGTGCTAGTCAGTTGTGCAGCTGTTACTGATTAATTTAGTATTAAATCACTCCTTCCCTTTGAGGTTTTAAACTCCGTAGAAATTCAAAACTCAAGCAGTGTTATGAAGCTGCTTGGCGCCATTTTGAGTATCTCTTTAGAAAGCAAGATATCAGAAGGAATTCTTGTAAAAACAAAAACTGAAGCTAAGAATTGATACAAACAATTAAAAATTCACATGTACGTGGTCCGCTCGTCTTGGAATCAATAAATCAAGTTTTGTTCTGAGGATTTGAGTCTTGCTTTGTGCAGCTAATGCAGCAGGAATTTCTGGCACGGAGGCAATTCTGCCATCAACTGGCCTCCCCCACCTCCCAGAAACAATCTGCGAGAATTGGTTCGGCACGATGCCCGGCAGAAAGCTCACCTTATCTTCTGGCCCGAAGAAAAAGGTAAACAAGCTGTCAGATGGCTGATGGATGGCTCATCTGACAGTTAAACGTGTCCAAGATTCTGGAGCCGAAACGACCAGCTCCCGTCAGCAAGCAATCTCAAACCGGAAACCTAGTACTTCGGGATTTTAGAGAGCTCTGACTTAATGCATAATAAAGTGAAGGAATTAACTTCAGCCAAGTACATTTGACGAATTTGCAAAATATTAAAGTCCAAATTGAGCGGAGGAAACATCATAAAAGTCATAAATACCTGGGCTATACCTGTGATGCAATACTCTGCAGGAATAATTGACTGGACCCAGATGGAATTGGACAATTTGGACAGAAAAACAAGGAAGCTTATGACAATGAATCATGCTTTGCACCCTAAAAGTGATGTTGACCAATTATATCTACCAAGAGCAGAGTGTGGTCGAGGACTCCTACAAGTAAAACAGACTGGAAGAAGAAAAACACAGCTTGAATGATTACATCCAAAAAAGTGAAGAACCAATGATTAAGGAAGTAAATAAAGGAGGTCTTTTAAAGACAACTAAGTCAAAAGCTGAATATAAGAAAAAGTAATTGAGAAGCGAGCTGAAAATTGGAAAAACAAAGCTATGCATAGCCAATACTTGAAAAGTATTGAGGGCAAAGCTGACCAACAGCTAACTTGGAAGTGGTTAAGATCAGGAGCACTGAAAAATGAAACAGAAGGCTTTATTTTGGCAGCTCAAGAACAAGCCTTAGCCACAAACTACATGAAGGCAAAAATTCAACCACCAACAGCAAATGCCACCTCTGTAATGAGAAAGACGAGACAGTGCAGCAAAATTTCACTAACTGACTACCTATAACGCCATGATCGCATTGCTAAAATCATTCACTGGAAATTGTGCCAAACGTTTGGATTTGAGTACAGCAAAAACCACTGGGAACATCAGGTTGAGAAGGTTTTAGAGAATGAGAAAGTCAAGATCTTGTGGGACTTCAGAATCCAGACTGACAGGCACTTGGCCCACAACACACCTGACATAATAATAGTTGAGAAGAAAAAAGTATGGCTCATTGACATTGCAATACCTGGAGATGCACGAATTGAAGATAAACAGCAAGAAAAAATCACAAAGTACCATGACTTGCAAATTGAAGTTGAGCGACTGTGGAAAAAGAAATCATGTGTTGTCCCAATTATAATTGGAGCCCTTGGAGCAATACCCAAAGGGCTACCTCGCTATTTGGAAATTTTAAATTTATCAGACTTGAACATTCTGATTCTACAAAACACCACCCTACTTGGAACAGCTTATACCCTTCGACATTACCTTTACAGTTGCTAGGTCCTTGGTTAGGACTCGAGCTGTTGAGCTACCAACCAGTCCCAAAGGCTGTGAATCTCACCAAAGATTAACCATGCAATAAATATTCAATAAGCAATATTAACTATCAATAAGCATCATTATCAATAATGCTCAATCTTTGTATCCAGACAATCAGAAAGACAAAAAAAGTCTGATTAGCAGACATAGTAATACCTGGATTTGGATTTGGATTTGGATTTACTTTATTTGTAATAGTAATACCTAGTAATACCTGGAGACAGCAGAAGAGAAGAGAAGAGAAGAGAAAGAACTAGGGAAGGTAACAAAATACAAAGATCAACAAACAGATGTAAAATGACTATAAGAACAGAAAGCAAAGTTAGTAGCAATACATGCTTTTGGGTCGGTGGTGGGTTCTGGATCCTGTTGCAACCGGTACGATGCAACGGGGCCAGGCATCCACCACATGAATGCATACAGCACATGCGCAGATGCCTGTGATCCTCCGCGACACCTCCACGACGCTCCAGCTGCTCGGCGGAGCATTGCGCAGGCACCATACACTCCGTGCGTGGAAGCTCTGAAAACCTCAAATACCAGTAAGGAGTGTGGGCGGGCGAGTGGGCCCTCCAGAACACCATATCAGAACGCTACCCGGTGCTCCCCACAGGCACTGGTAAGCCCGTACAGGGGTGTACTGGTCGTAACCCACCATTGTTTTGGGTGCAATCCCAAAATATCTGGATCACTATTTGAACACAACAAGCATTGACAAAATCACCATCAGTCAATTGCAAAAGGCAGCTTTATTAAGAACAGCATTTGAATTACAGTTAACACCATGAAACTACATTGTGCTATCCCAAGTCATTACGAAGGACTTAATAGGTTGATAATAATGCCAAATCCAATCTAAACATCTGGATGACTATGTGACAAACCATGATAATGTGTCAATTTTTGTCACACATCCAAATGTAAATTACATGATCTTGGGAGTGCTGCAATGGTTGTAAGTGTGAAAAATGATCGTGTCACTTTTTTCAGTTCCATTGTAACTTTGGTCACTAAAGGAAGTCAAGGATTACCATTATTGTGGATCTATTTTAAATTAATGCAGTAGCATCATGAATTCTTGTACTCTCCATTTTCAACTGTGTTGCCCTAGATTTAAATGAATTAAATAATAAATAAAGGCACTTGAGATACTAACATATTTCTTTTATTAGGCTTTAAATGCTGAGCTTACACATGCTTCAAATGAACACTCACTTGAGTTGTCATTGAGGTCTATATTTCTATTTCTTATTTTCTTTTTCAGCTATCAATCTGTGAATTTGGCCAATTGTTAATCCTATTATATCTTCTCTCAGCTGACCATGGGAGCCTTATCTCACTTGTCTTCTTCGCTTCAATGAATTTTAACTCTGGTTATAATGTTGATATCTTAATATATATTTTCTTCTATTTGTGTCATTCAAAACTAGTGTATGTTGAATGAGAAACATAAGATGTGTACAAAAACATCTTCAAAAAATGAATGCATCTCTTGATACATTCCTTGTAACCTTGTTGTGTTTGTGGACATATCTATGCAGTGCTCTTTGAAAACAATATGGAAATCTTATTTTTTTTATTCCAACATCTAGCCTATAGCCTTAGTATTCCTTAGAAGTCTTCCATCTAAATTCACTATTTAATATTAGCTGCTAAGGCCAAACCTAAGCTCTCAAGCCCAGACAAGATCAGACAAGCACTATTATCTGCTGAGACAAGGAGACATGTAAAAGGCAGTGATGCTTTACCACCTACTGTATAGTATAGCAATTGCAAACTCTAATTGCTAGGTTCAATTGATAACAGTGCAGATTGTTGCTTTCTTCAGCTTTGCTAATTTTGTGTCGGCATAGGGATATTGCTCATAGATGAGTCTTGAAAGAATGGCCTTTAAAAATATTGATATCCTGTTGCAGTGTTCCAAGTCCCCCTCTTCCCAAAATAGCTTAGTTTACAGTGGAATATTTGGGTCTCTGGAAAGTTTTATTTCATAAATTAATCCTTTTCTGGCTCTGATCCAATTAGGTGAAGATGCTTTCTTTCTTTTTTATTCTTTATGATCTTTCTCTTTCAGCAGCATCACACTTTCTCATAATATTCAAAGAAAATCCAGCTGCCTCAGATGCATTTTCAAGCAGGTGGCTCTGTCCCTCTGCCAAGCATTAACTCTTCAGGATTCTAATTCCTGCCAATTAGAGTTATAATGCTACAGGATTAAGGATATTTCTACATGGGACTTTAGCACTATTTTGTCACCAGCCCCATGCCCCTGTGCTCATAGTTATTCACAGCAACTGTGAAACAAGTTGTAAAACTGCTGTTTAGGAATTAGAATACTGAGGGATACACAGGGATTTGCACCACTTCAGTATTGACACTACATGCCTCGGCTCACATGGTGGTGTCTTCCTTGGGAGTCAAACTGATTTCTTATGGCCCAGCTACAAGCCAACCAGTGGTGGGATTCAATTTTTTTACTACTGGTTCTGTGGGTGTGGCTTGGTGGATGTGTCATGGCTTATTGGGTGTGGCTTGTTGGGCATGGCAAGGGAAGGTTACTGCAAAATCCCCATTTCCTCCCCATCAGCTGGGATTCAGGAGGCAGAGAATAGATGGGGCATGGCCAGTCAGAGGTGGTATTTACTGGTTCTCTAACTACTCAAAATGTCCATACTGGTTCTCCAGAACTGGTCAGAACCACCTGAATACCACCTCTGAAACCAACTCAAGCAATTGCATGTGCTGAGTGCAGCTTCACTTGAAACATTTTCCCAGTGGTAAGAACTTTTGGCTAACTTGACTATCCAGCCTAAGCTTGAAGCAAACAGTAGTGGAGAACCGTAATCCTTCTAATCATCTTCACAATTCCAAGTAATAGTAAACCCCTTCCCAAATTTGCCTTGATTTTTTTCTTTCTCATATAAGGAGCAGACCCTAAAATCTGGCCTACCTGGTTGCTCAAGCAAGCTAATGTTCTCCTTCTTAACTCTACCTACATGAAGAGTTTCCTACACTATAACACACCACCACAATTGCAGATATTTGGAAAAATACTTTGCTGCAAAACTGTGGTGCCATGTGATACTCATTTTCAACAAAAATGTGTTGTGACTCAGCAGTTATGCTGAGAGCTTTTTCAGGATACAAAATTCAGTGTGGTGATTCAGCAGTTCTGCTGAGAGCTTTTTCAGGATCAAGATTCATTATGCAGCTGGGGGCGGGTTTGAGGCAAGTTTCGAGATAAAAGGAGGGAGGCTGCCACGCCCCAGTTGCTGGAGTCAACATACGTTCCTTCTTCGTGTGTTCCGTGTCTGGTACAATATTGCTTGCTGATTACTAGTGATTATGCCTGTTACATTTGGATAAATGCTTTGGTGTTTTCATGTAAATCTGATCTGTGAAGACTGCGAAAGAACTGCCGAGTTTGTAAGAGCTTTTGTTTTGGAATTCTTATCGGAGTTTTGTGTTGATGTTATTTTCTGGGCGCGAAGCCAGTTTGAACTGAAAACCGATAAAGAAAAGCCTTCCTTTTAAGTTTTGCCTGCGTTTGTTAACGAGCCGTCAAGGGCGGGGGGGGGGTGGGTCAGAACAGAAATGTAGGTACATAAAGGATGGTATCATTTTCTTATAACACACCTCAGAGTTTTGGGAAGTTGCTCAGGCAAGCACATGTAAACAACACATCAGGGAAGAGTGGCAATTGCTGTTGATTGGATTTATATATGAAACTAGGTTTTTTCCCCCCTTACTCAGAGGTACTATAACTCAGGAGGTAGGAAATTGTTTGCATTTTCTATTGGTCAAGAGCATATTGAATAGCACATTGATTTTGAACCACTAATTATGGTTTCCTTGTCTATGCTCAGCTTTTAAATGTCAGCAAGTGTGGAGATGACCTTATGGCCAACTTTAAAATTATTTGAAAATATTGGAGAGCAGAAAGAAATCTACTGGAATTAATACTTCCTGACAGTGAGAATTATTAATCAGTGTAATGGTTTGTTTCCCACAGTTGTCAGTGTTCCATTGGTGGACATTTTCTTTCTTTTTTCATTTTTTTTCATTTTTATTGAACTTATTTAAACGTTAAAAAACACAAATTTTCTCTCATTACAGCAATTCTGTATTAGTATCAATAATGTCATTCATATTTACATAAGTTCAATTTATATATTCTCTAATATATTCTATTTTATATAGTCACTTAGAATATAGTAATATTTACAGATATATACGGTGTTATTATATTTGTTGTAGATAATACTTAATTCTTATACAATATCTTGCGTCTATCGTCCATCCATTTATACCATCTACTCCATACTTTGTAATACTCCGATTCTTCAATGTCCTTCAGGTCCATGGTCAACCTATCCATCTCTACACACTCAAGTACCTTTTTATTATCATTGTATCTTAAGGGATATTATTCTGCTTCCAATTTTGAGCAAATACTATTCTTGTTGCAGTTAATATATGTAATATAATATATTGGAATTTTTTACACATTTTATCACCTAATGTCAGGGCTGCTTCGCTCAGTAACCAAGAAAGAAACCACTCAACTCCATTTTGCAGAATTAAGAGTACTTTTACTGGTCATCAGTAGATAGTAGCTAGGCAAAGCAAGATCTGAGGCAAAAGCGCACATAATTATAGATATCAATATGTGACCCAATCCCCTCCCCTAGGTAACCCCATCCCATAGTCCAATCCAAACACCCCACAGGTGTCATGTGGGAGACATCTTCAAAAATCATCATCAGGTTGGTATGCCGGACAGTTGGCCTTGGCGGCAACCCCTCTCTCTGCCACATGCGCAGTAGATGGTGAGAACAACTCCCTTATTACAGTCTCTCCTGCACAGAATACTTCCCTCACCCAAATACCATGCCCCCCTCCCCATTTCAATGGCAGCTGAAAAGCAAGCAGCAAAACAGAGGCTGACATCCGGCCCTCCGTCAGGAAAGGAAATCATCCCTGCAGAAAAAGAACAAACACAGAGACAAAATAAAACAGGACAAGGTAAAGGTGGAAATGTCCAATCCAATCCAGATCATGGCTTGTTGGGGTAGGACGAATAGAACTTTCGTAAAAGTTGAGGAGCCCTCATGTGGGACTTATCGACCCATTCAGCATGAGAGGGGGGAAAATGTTTCCAGTATATAAGATACTGAATCCGATTTCTGTTTCCGAGAATCCAAAATCTTAATCTCAAAATGTTGCTCTCCCTCAATGAGAAGAGGGGCAGGTGGTGCAGGTAGAGGAACTCAGAGAGAGGAAGTGTGTTCCGGCTTCAAAAGGTTTACATAAAATACTGGGTAAACACGGTTAAGGTATTTAGGCAGTTCAAGTCGCACCGATACAGGGTTAATAATCTTTACAGTAGGAAACGGGCCGACGTACTTAGGACCCAGTTTCTTAGACTTCTGGGTGGTTTGGAGAAACTTGGTAGACAAAAACACACTATCTCCAACCCTGTATTCTCTTTGCTTAGTTCTCTTCTTGCCAGCCTGTTTCTTGTGTGCTCGATGAGCAGCATCCAATGTCCTGTATGCCAAAGGCCAGATTTTGCGGAGTTGGTGACTCCATTCAAGAGGGACAGGACTTGTGGCTTTTCTCGTGGTACCTCCGGAATAGGTACAAAAACATGGCCAAACACTACTTTAAATGGTGTAAAACCCATGCTGCTGTGCACCGACTTGTTGTAGGCCACTTGAGCATGAGGTAACAACTCAACCCAATTATCTTGCTGATAATTAATGAAACATCAGAGGTACTGTTCCAAAACAGAATTAGTCCTTTCACAAGCTCCGTTAGTTTGCGGATTGTGGGCAGAGCTTAGCCCCTGGGTGGAGCCAATCAACTTCAAAAACTCCTTCCAAAATAGGGAGGTGAATTGGACCCCCCCTATCAGAGATAATGCGGTCTGGCACACCATGCAGGTGATATACATGTGTAATGAACAGTTTAGCCAAGGTTTTAGCCGACGGGACTTTGGAACACAGAATAAAATGAACCTGTTTGGAAAACAAGTCCTTAATGACTCACAGTATTTCCTTGACTCTCTGGTAATTCAACAATGAAATCCATAGATATTTCTTTTCACAGAGCCTCCGGACAGGCCACGCCTTGGAGCAGGCCCTGGGGTTTCCCTGGTGGGCGTTTTGCAGCAGCACATGTGGGGCAACTGGCCACATAAGACTCAAAGTCCTTCTTCAATGACGGCCACCAAAATTGCCTTTTAATAAGATGCAAAGTTTTCACAAATCCAAAATGCCTGCCATGTGTGAATCATGGGCCCGTTGTAGAACCAAAGTTCTAATGGCAGAAGGAACATACAATTTAGCTCCTATCCAAGGTAAACCGTCTTTCATGGTACACTCACTTGAATGCTGTTTAAACCACTCATCGGACTCAAGGCCCTCCTTGAGTTTGGCGACGAGGTCCTTCGTGATCTCAAAATTAGAGCTGCTCTGGCTTCTGGTGACCACCGGAGCAGCGAGATTCTTCACTGGGATGACTGGGTGAACCACGCTAAGCTTTGAGCTGTTGTATTGAGGGAGTCTGGATAGAGCATTTGCCATAAAGTTCTTCCCCCCTTGGATATACTTTAAAGTGAAATCGAACCTGTTGAAGTGTTGTGCCCATCTCATCTGTTTAGGAGAATAATTTCCGAGGGGTCTTTAACGCCTCCAGATTCTTGTGATCAGTCCACACCTCAAAAGGGTGTTTAGCCCCCTCCAGGAAATGTCGCCAGGTCATCAAAGCCCACCTGACTGCAAAAGCCTCCTTTTCCCCTATAGCCCATCGCCATTCTGTCTCAGTCAGCTTCCGAGAGGTGTAAGTGCAAGGTTAGAATTAGAATTAGAATTTATTTCATTTATATGCCGCCCTTTTCCCTGAAGGGGACTCAGGGCGACTCACAATCCAAGTCAAGGGAAGGGGTACAAATAAAAAATAAAAAGACGAACAAAAACAATACACAATTTAAAAAGCACACAACAACCATACCATTCGAGGGAGGGGGCAAAGGCTCTTTAGCCCCAGGCCTGTCGGAATAGCCAGGTTTTAAGGGCTTTGTGGAAGGCCTGGAGGGTGGTGAGGGTTTGAAACCCCATGGGGGAGTTCGTTCCAGAGGGTCGGAGCAGCCACAGAGAAGGCCCTCCTCCGGGTGGTCGCCAGTCGGCATTGGCCGGCGGATGGAATTCGGAGGAGGCCTAATCTGTGGGATCTAATCGGTCTATTGGAGGTAATTGGCAGCAGGCGGTCTTTCAAGTACCCAGGTCCAATACCATGAAGGGCTTTATAAGTGACGACTAGCGCCTTGAAGTGTATCCGAAGACCGATAGGCAGCCAGTGCAGCTCACGGAGGATAGGTGTTACGTGGGTGAACCGAGGTGCACCCACGATCGCTCGCGCGGCTGCATTCTGGACAAGCTGAAGTCTCCGAATGCTCTTCAAGGGCTGCCCCATGTAGAGCACGTTGCAGTAGTCCAGTCTAGAGGTCACAAGGGCACGAGCGAAGGCAAGTTGAAATCCCCCAGAACCATAAGCCTGGGGAACTCAATTGCCAGCTCAGCTACTGACTCGAACGAGAGGAGGGCTGCTGCAACGCTGTTGGGAGGCAGGTATGTTAACAGCAAGCCCACTTGACCCTTGAGGTCCAACTTTACCAGCAAGGACTCACACCCAACAAACTCTGGAGCAGGGATCCTACGAGGTACTAGAGACTCTCAGATAACAATAGCCACACCCCCACCCCTTTTCTGGGGTCGCAGCTGATGAAGCACCTGAAAACCCTCTGGGCACATCTCCGTGAGGGGACTCCTCCCTCCGGGCCCAGCCAGGTTTCAGTAATACATGCCAGGTCTGCCCCCTCGTCTAAAATTAGGTCCCGGACGAGGGGAGCCTTGTGAACTACAGACCTGGCCTTTAGCGACAGCAGCCTGAGACCAGGGTCCTGATTACTCAAGCCATCTGGCCTTGGAGTGGGACTCATAGGGCCGGAAGGAGGGATCTCTGTAACGTAGCGAGGTTGTAGCTTTCCATCAGCATTGGCTTGTAGCAATACTGCCCCCACTGCAACATCACTAGCATCCGCCTGGACCACAAATGGCGAATCCATGTCAGGGTGTTTCAAAACTGGTTCAGCCGCAAACAGTCGTTTTAGTTTTTCAAATGCGGCTTGACACTCCATAGTCCAATTTAAGGGCTTTCCTGGTCTAGGCTTGGCCTCCCCCTTTGATTTCAGGAGGTTCCTAATGGGGAGGGCAATGCTGGCGAATGAGGGAATAAATTGACGATAAAAGTTCGCAAATCCCAAAAAACTTTGCAATTGTTTGTGGGTGCGGGGCGGTTCCCATTCAGTGACAGCTTGGACCTTTGCTGGGTCCATCTCGATGCCATCATGGGAGATGCGATACCCAAGGTAGTCAATTTTCTCCTGATAAAATTCACACTTAGACAATTTCGCATACAGTTCCGCTGCCCGGAGTTTTTTAAGCTCTGAGCGGACCAGTTTCACATGTTCTTCACATGTTTCCGTGTAAATAAGGATGTCATCAAGATAGACCATCACGCCTTTGTAGAGGTGGTCATGCAAAACCTCATTAATCAGTTGCATGAAAACAGCTGGTGCCCCCTGCAGGCCAAATGGGAGTACCCGGGAGTACCTTGGAAACAACCAAGAGGGCAGTTGAAAGCAGTTTTCCATTCATCTCCCTCTTTAATTCTGACTCTGTAATAGGCCTCTCGCAGATCTAATTTCGTGAAAAGTTTTCCTTTACCTAACTGGGCCAGCATATCTTTCATTAATGGTAATGGGTAGAGGTTCTGGACAAATACCGCATTCAGGTTCTTATAGTTGACACACAGATGAAAGGAGCCATATTAATTTTCTCTGAACAAAACTGGAGCAGCAACTCAGGGTGTAGCAGGCTCAATGAATCCCCTCTGCAAATTTTTGTCAATAAACTTCCTTAACTCATCCATTTTACAGGGCATCAATGAATAAATCTGAGGTTTCGGAAGTTTTACTCTGGGAAGAATGTCAATGCTGCAATCAGTGGCACAGTGTGAGGGTAATTTATCAGATGACTTTTCACTGAAAACATCTTTTAGGTCCCAATATTCTTTTGGGATTTTCTCCTCCCCCTCAATTTTTTCTTGCCCCCTGGCTGCCAGGTTGGGGTCAGCGTTACTCCTTTTGGGAGCCCCCCTCCTTCAGGGGGTGTAGCAGATCGGATGCATATCAACCCTTTCCTCCAATTGATGTATGGATTCCATTTGCGTAACCAGGGTAAGCCTAATATAAGAGGCCGGTCCATCCCTGGAACTACAATAAAACTTATTGACTCTTGATGAGTTCCCATCCACATGTCTATTGGCTCAGTCACGAAATGGGCCAGGCTCCCTCCAGCTATTGAGCCATCCAACTGGCAAAAAGCAATTGGGACTTTCAAAGTTTTTAGTCTAAGACCCAATTTTTCCACTACTTCAGGACTAACGATGCAACATGTGCAACCCAAATCTAAAAGAGCCAGCATTTTCTCTTGCGCTCCAGTAGAGGGCACTTTAAGTTCTACTGGGATAGTCATGGGGCCTGATCGGGAGCTTACTAGACGATCGTCATCAGATTCGGTTTCACTTTCCTTCGATGAGGAGGGTGATTCCTCTTCCCTTGGGGCAGGGTGGATTTGCGGATGAACCTCCAATGCCTTCATGGCAGTCTCCCTCCTCCTCCCAGGCAGTTTCTCTGGCCTCCTCTCCCCCCTATTAGAGAGCTTTGGGCTCATCTCGGTGCGGCAGTTTACTGCTTGGTGCCCCTCCTTCCCTCAACTGGAGGAGATGAGCAACCGGGGGTTACTTGCAGAGTCACTTTTCCCTCCTTTTGGAGCTCCTTGGGGGGGTTGGGGGGGTAGCCTTCTCTCTCCCACTATCTTCACTATAATTGTCACGGACTAAATCAATCTCCATTTCCGCAGTCAGTTCATAGCAGAGCTGCAATTTGGGGAGAAACCCCCTGTTTACACAGTTCTTGTTTCCTTGGGTAAGGGTTTTAGCTCCGTGAGCGAATCATCAAAGTATTTAGTCAGAGCAGCCATAAATTTTTTATAGTTTCTCAGTGGGGGGGGGGGTGTCAGCATCATGCAGGGCCTCCATTCAAATGGCTGCCTTATTTTCCAATGCTATAATAATTTTTCTTACCTTGGCCTCTTCAGTAAAAAATTCGTCTCCAAACTGTTGCATGTAATTCCCCAGCTGCCCGAGGGAACCTAATAAATCTTTTGATTCTCCCCCAGACTTCACACCCTGGGGGGAGGCTTTAGCCATCTGGCGTCTGCAGGGGGAGCCCTCCTCCTCTTGGAATGTTTCTGGCTGTTGTCAGTGGGGTCGCAGCTGAGTCATTTTGATCAGTTCCACCTTCAGCTTCCGCCCCCCCAGCTTCTCTCAGGCAGAGCAATCCCTCTACAGACCTCTCCTCTGTTCCACGGAGATCCAAGGTGGCGCAGTGGTTAAATGCAGCACTGCAGGCTACTGCTAGATCAGCAGGTCAGCGGTTCAAATCTCACCGGCTCAGGGTTGACTCAGCCTTCCATCCTTCCGAGGTGGGTAAAATGAGGACCCAGATTGTTGGGGGCAATATGCTGACTCTCTGTAAACCGCTTAGAGAGGCCTGAAAGGCCTATGAAGCGGTATATAAGTCTACTGCTATTGCTATTGCTATTTTCCAGGGTCACGGCAGGAATGTTGCCTCTCCCAAACCTCTGCAAATAGCTTCATGAGGCTGTCCTCATCTTCCCCCAGTCACTGCCTTGCTGGGACATGTTCCAGGTGGGTGTAGGAATTGGGTGCACTCCCCTCAGAAGTTATCAGCTCTGGGAAGAGTGCAATCTTGCTTAATGTCAAGGCTGCTTCGCTCAGTAACCAAGAAAGAAACCACTCACCTCCATTTTGCAGAATTAAGAGTACTTTTACTGGTCATGAGTAGATAGTAGCTAGGCAAAGCAAGATCTGAGACAAAAGCGCGCGTAATCATAGATATCAATATGTGACCCAATCCCCTCCCCTTGGTAACCCCATCCCATAGTCCAATCCAAACACCCCACAGGTGTCATGTGGGAGACATCTTCAAAAATCAACATCAGGTTGGTATGCCAGACAGTTGGCCTTGGCGGCAACCCCTCTCTCTGCCTTATTACAGTCTCTCCTGCACAGAATACTTCCCTCACCCAAATACCATGCCCCCCTCCCCTTTTCAATGGCAGCCGAAAAGCAAGCAGTAAAATAGAGGCTGACACCTAATATGCCCAATAGGAATAGATCCAGTTTCCATTCAATCTTTTTTTTCTGTGATTTGTTCCAGTCAGTCCTTTATTTTAAGACAATACTCTTTGGTTTTGTTGTAGGTCCACCACATATGGTAGAAGGTTCCTTGTTTGTAGCCACATCTCCAATATTCAAGAAACATTTTGGCCAATCTCGCTGGAGGTAGATGCCAACGGTAAGACATTTTTTACAAATTTTCCTTATAGGCTGCTGACATAGTCAATTTATAATTTTCCTCCCAAAATTTGTTCCGCTGGTCTAATTCAATACTATAGCCAAAATTTCTAGCCCAATGTATCATCATCTCCTTCACTGTTTCTTCTTCCATTTTGTATCATAAAGTAATTATATGCTTTTGTAATCATTTCCCCCTGTCCCTTGCAATATCTTGTCCAATTCCAATTGTTTTCCATAAATGCCATGCTGTTCTATGTCTTTTTTATATCTTGTTTAATTTAGAGATAGGCCACCATCCTATCTCTATTCCATGGTTTTTAAACTCCTGCTCAGATTTTAATTCTCCTTGCTCATCCAATAGTTCTTGTAACACATGGTCTTATTTAGGTCTAATAAAGACCAAATTTATGCAAGTTGAAAATGCTCAGATTATGCCTATAATAGTCTGTGGCCAAACTACAGAACAAGTCCGACAATGTTCTTATCTTGGTAACATTATGTCTATCGATAGAGGTGCAGATAAGGACATTAACCATTTAATTGGAATGGCAGTGGCTGTGTTTCAATGCATGCATCCAATTTGGTCTATGATAACTATAGGTATTACCACAAACAAAAAAACAAGAGTGTGGTTATGCCAACTGAAACATATGCTTGTGAAATATAGAAGGGTACAGCCAAGATGATTAAATGGTTAAATGTTTCCCAACAACACTGCTTGAGAAGAATCTTATATGTCTCATATTGTGACCACATCACTAATGAAAAGGTACTATAAAGATCAGATTTAGAACACAGTTCAGAAACTGTGAATGAATGTTGAACGCAGCTTGTTGGCCATATATTACCTATGCCTAAAGACCGTCCTCAAAAATTGTACTGAAGGATAGAGGGGGAAAAAAAGAAAAACAAGGCCAGCCTTGGAAAATGTGGTGCAAAATACAAGGAAAACCATTAACGTCCTTTGGGATGATGCAAAAGATACTGCAAATGATCGAAATCACTGAAAAATGCTTGCTGCCAAATGTTCTCTGCATGATGATGATGATGATGATGATGATGATGATGATGATGATGTTGATGTTGGGAAGAACATGGAATATGAATGAGTATAACAACTTTAAAATGAACTGCCTATGTAAATTATTTTGGCAGAATTTTTGCTAGTCCTAACGCATTGTCAAACACTGGCATGAGCAGCCAAATGCAGCTTTTTAAATTTATTAATTTATTAATTTAATGCAAAATATAATTTTTGTATTTACTCAGTTCAATTAGTATATTACTGAAAATGCTTTAGGCACTAAATTTAATATAGCACTTTGCAGAAGTATGTTTGTAAGCTGCCCAGAGTCTGCTAGAATGAGCGGCTATAATAAATTCAAAAGTAAAGATTTTCCCTGTCCAATCCTCTCTGACTTGACTTCTTCGCCAAGGGAGCCAACATTGTGGCCATAATTATATACACCAAAGTGCATGTAACACCTTTACCTTTCCACTGAAGTGATACCTATTTATCTAGTCACATTTTGCATGCTTTTGAACAGGAGCTGGGACAAGTAATGGGAATTCACCTGTCACACAGCACTCAAGTCTGAAACAGCTGACCAGCTCAGCATTTAACCACTAAGCCACAGCACCTCCTTATAAATTTAATGAAATAAATACATGAAATATCAAATATGTACATAGGGGTTATTAATAGCACATTAATGAATGCCTGCATGGAAGCTATCATCAAACTTCACATACATTTAATAAATAAATCTCTTTCCTTCTTTTTGCAGTTCAAAATATGTTTTTCAACTTTTGTGTAGATACAAATGCAGTTAAATGTGAAGGAATTTGGGCTGATTCCACTTTTTCCACTGATCAGATTTGTTTTCTCTAGCTGCATGATGGCAATAGCCCAATGGCATTACTGGATATTGGTTCAGATCTGCTCTCTAAACTAACTGAGCTCTTCACTTCCATTCCAAAATCAACCAATATGGTCACTATATGACTATACTTCTGTGTAAGAAGCCTCAAAGCACTTCCATTGTGAAAAGATAAGCTGGTAACAACACTGTTGCCAGGGAACACCCAGTTGGGGGCTCCCTTCATGTCCCCGTTAAATTACCACTGGAGTCGTACCATCTATGTACTCATAGTTGTCTGCTTCCAAACTGTTGGGTTGGTAGGAACTGGAGTGAGTGATGGGAGCAAATTACTGGGAATTTCTTATACTGGGTTTTGGTTTCCTTCAAATGCAGACGCGCTATTTGAAGGAAAGAAATTTGCAGTGTTCTTTTGATAAGAGTTGTTTGATAGGGTGAATACCTGTCTCATTTCTGCCTTCCAACTTTGTTATCCAATTATGGAAGGAAGTTGACATATGTCAAGTGGTTTTTAATACATAGCCATGTCATAGGAAATATCACTATAGCAGAATGATAACACACTTGAAATTTATTAAAATAAATTGGAGTGGGGAGATAAGAAAGGCTTTCTCCCCTTCTGGAATAGCTGATAAAAATTGATTTGGTAGAGATCCTTCGGTTTATCTATTGGTGAGGAAGAGCATAATGTGATTGGTTGCTGGTTTGAGAACTAGATATATACAGCTGTAAAATTATACTTTAAACTGATAAAGGTTTGGTTGAATCTACACTGGATTATCTATGAATTGAAGCGGAGATCTGTTATGATGGACAAATGAATCGAAATGGAAGGTTGCTTTGATGTAAAGAGCTTTACAGATTCAGTGAATTTTCTGCTGCTTTTGGAATTATTACAGATAATATGAAATGTTGCAAGCATCTTTCAAAACTGAAAATACTGGAGGTAGGAAGCTCTGAATATTCATGATGTGCTTTCTGACACTGTTATGAATAATCAGTCCATGAGTTTTATTACTCCATTATATTATCTGCCTATCAGAACTCTATAGGATGGTAAAGTTAATGTTGCTTTGGGCTTCATTGCTGTTTCAGATCCCAGCTTCTTTAATGTGGCCAGCTACAAATCTTAGCTTTGTTGCCCAATGTAATGGAAAGTGATATTTTCTATCAGCATGTCGTAGCTCTGAGCACTGAACAAGGGTTCATGACAGTGGTGGGTTTCAAATTTTTTTAGAACCTCTTCTGTAGGTGTGGCCTGCTTTGTGGGAGTGGCTTTTCTGCCATGTGACTGAGTGGGAGTGGCTTGCTGGCCATGTGACCGGGCGGGAGTAGCTTGCCAGCCATGTGACTGGGTGGGCGTGGCCAACTTGTAAAATGTGGTGAAACTCACTTAACAATGCTCTTATTTAGCAACCAAAATGTTGGCTCAGAAACTCTGGCATTTGAAGCACGCAAGTCTTAAAGCTGTCAAGTTACAAGACCCTTTCACCCCTAACCCTTTAGAAAAAAAAACCCAGGGGTGTTCAAAATTGACAGCTTTAAAACTTGTGGACTTCAACTCCCGGAATTCCTCTTCTCGCTCTTCATCTTGATGATGTGCAGATGGGCGGGTGGAAGGAGCTGGAACCGGTTCTAAATGGCATGGTAGATTTGTGGAACCTCTTCTATAGAAGAGGTGAGAACAGGCAGGAACCCACCCCTAGTTCATGACTAATATTCTGGAAGGGTTGTCTGTAACGTATGATTCAATAGTCAGTACTATACTTTGTTTTGCCTCTCCCCGTTGCATGTAGGTTTCTCAAATGCACATGTTCATAGCAGATCTGTTTTCATATCCTGATAAAAATTTACAGCATGATGTGCTTTAGTTTAGAATTCCAAAAATAATTTATTCCTGGATATTCTAGGTGTCTGTTAGTCTGGAATAGTTTTATTCATAGTGTTAAAAGATCAAAGTGCAAAGTGGGTCTGTGAGTGCGTAATATGACACATATTAAAAACTTTGTTTGTGACTGCCATCTTGATTTTTTTTTATCCCTTGTATGTACATTCCCTGGTCAGAAATATTTTTTGTACTGCAATAATATCAGTAATCCCCTTCATGGATTACTGCCTTGTCATGGTGAAGGGGCTTGTGTAGCTCAATGAAGCCATGAGCTATGCCGTGCAAGGCCACCCAAGACGGACAGGTCATAGCAGAGAGCTCTGACAAAACACGATCCATTGGAGAAGGAAATGGCAACCCACTCCAGAATCTTTGCCATGAAAACCCCATGGACAGTACCAAAAGACAAAAACGGCTTGGAGGAACTCTGTCCATGGGTCGTGATGGGTCAGACATGACTTCACAACTAACAACAAATATCAGGCACTAAATGTGAAGATCTTAAATCCACTAAATCCTTTTGTCAGCCTATTAATAAATATGACACAATGTTTAGCTACAGGAAAATTCAAACAGACACACCTTTGGAAATCTTCAGTTGTTTTTCCTATACTGAGTGATGCAGCGTTTTCTTCTTTTATGTATATGTTACTGGCTTTCTTCACTTTAGATCCTAGTCCTACAACTAGAGCCAATTCTTTTTTTGTTCTTCTTGGAATGACAAAGAGTAAAATTATAGCTTCATGTAATCTCAGTTGGCAATATAGAGATAAGTCAGAATTGATAATAGAGGCTAATTCTCTGGAAAACAGGTGTCAGAGCTTGATAAGTTATTCAGCAACACACACACACACAAAGTACTAGGAAATAGAATGAATTCACATGGCATTCAATATATCGGGAGGGGGGAAAAACAGGCTGGAAAAATCAG
Organism: Thamnophis sirtalis; assembly: GCF_051295495.1. Classification (NCBI taxonomy): domain Eukaryota; kingdom Metazoa; phylum Chordata; class Lepidosauria; order Squamata; family Natricidae; genus Thamnophis; species Thamnophis sirtalis. Next base: position 39,038,448 of record NW_028261390.1, on the reverse strand, counting down.
GCACCAAATAATCTTCATATAGATTAATTCCTATAGTGACCATTCTCAATTTGGTAAATAAATGTTATAACTCACTGGCTACAAGAACATAACTTTGTGGAAGAATTTGAAAGAAAATCTATTTTGATTAATGCAACTGACCATCTGAAAAGATCTTTTCTTGTTTTGGATGGTATTGGGAGGAAGAAATATTCTCTCTGAATTATTCACATGTCATTTTAGTACTTTTATTTGATAATAGAATTGGTTTGGTCTCGAGTAATTTGATTCCTATAGCTCAGTAAAACCAGTCTCAACTGCATACAATAATTCTGAAGCCAGTATTCATGAATTGCAGAGCAGTTTTTGAAATCCTGGTATTTTGTTGTCTCTTACAATAATATGTTCAGGATTATCAGCTTCTCACTGCCAGCAACTACCAACATTTTTATGACTCAGAGAGATAGAAATCACTTCACTTTGCTGCAGAAATTTTAAATATAGGAATTAATAGTAAATTTGAGAAGCATTAAACAACTGTTGGAACCAAATATAGGCAAGGGTGCAAATTCAACAGGATGTGTCATCTCAGAAATTAGCAACATGTTCCATTAATTAATTTCTATTATACAGAAGGAGAAAGATAGGCTACATTGACACAAATAGTTTTACCTAATATATGCTTGAAAAGACATATACACATATCTAGAATTGGGGAAGATTAAAATCTTGTTTTTACTTTGTTGTGAGCCACCCAGAGTCCCAAGGGAGTGGGCGGCATACAAATCTTATTAAAGTTCAAAGAGCCGAGGTGGCGCAGTGGTTAAATGCAGCACTGCAGGCTACTTCAGCTGACTGCAGTTCTGCAGTTTGGCTGTTCAAATCTCACCGGCTCAGGGTTGACTCAGCCTTCCATCCTTCCGAGGTGGGTAAAATGAGGACCCAGATTGTTGTTGGGGGCAATATGCTGACTCTGTAAACCGCTTAGAGAGGGCTGAAAGCCCTATGAAGCGGTATATAAGTCTAACTGCTATTGCTATTGCTATTCTTATGGGATGCAAGCTGAAACTTATACCATTTCATCAAATATTCAGTGTACAAAACCATAACAGATGACATGGAAGATTTAAAACCAAAGTATGTTAATCAGCTGTGAACACCTCTGACAAACTAAAAGATAAAATACAGGTAGTTTCGACTTACAATCACAAATTTTGTTGTTAAGTGAGAAATTTATTGTGAGATTTGCCCCATTTTACAACTTTTTTTTGCCACAGTTGTTAAGTGAATCACTGCAGTTAATTAGTATTAAGTTGTTAAGTGAATCTGACTTCCCCATTGATTTTGCTTGTCCAAAGGCTGCAAAAGATGACCCCAGGACACTGCAATCGTTATAAGTATGACTCAATTGCTAAGCATCTGAATTTGATCACATGACCATGGAGATGCTACAATGGTGATACATGTGAAAAATGGTCATAAGTCACTTTTTTCAGCGTAGTTGTACTTCAAACAGGCACTAAATGAACTGTTGTAAGTTGAGGACTACCTGTAATGTTTCTCATCTTCCAAATCTAGCATAATCACAAAAAACAAGAACAGAGCTCAAAAATGCATGAGGAAAAGAGTATGAAAAATTCACTCAGGGACAAAGTTATGTATCAAAGTGGTTATAGCTAGTAAAGATGGGATGAAGAGGCTTCTGTTTTCACTTATCAATATGTTTCCTAAGATTTTCAGGAGGATTAAAAACTTTTGTTCTAATGTTAGTGTTGATTGGATATCTCTGAAACAATCTTTTTTTAAAATAAATTTTATGACTAATCAAAAAGTCAGTGCTAAAGACCAGTCTAATCTATTGTTTCATACTTTTATTTTTAATAACTGTTATTGTTTTTATTAACATATGTACTATATTTTCTGAAGAGCTGAGAGAGATGAAATAGCTAAAGAAACATCTAGAACATTTCTGGGTGAAGACCTACATTGAATCTGCCTATGTATTAAAAAATTATTATTTGAGCCCACATAGTGGTAAAGATGGGTACTAAAAAAGAAAATATTTGTATCTTCTGAATGTTGTCCACCAACCCATTTTAAGGTAACAAGGTAACAATTAAGAACTGGCTTTTCCATTTTAGGAAGGCATGCATTTAATGTTGGGGTATATTGGTGAATGCATGACTGTATATATACAATATATACCGTATATCTATTTCTTATAGTACTTTTCAGATATTTATTATTTTTGCTGCACTGATGTGTTTTTTCATATCAGTTTTCAAATGGTTTTGTTGTTGTTGTTGTTGTTGTTGTTGTTGTTGTTGTTGTTAGCCACTGAGAGTCTTCAAGAGAAGGGAGCATAAAAATATTTTAAATTTGGAAAAGGTTATTTGTCAATATGCTTCCACAGAAGGCATATATGGCTATGTTTCACACTTGGTTATGTGATTGCTTTTGTAATAACTGCTTCTCTCTGCTTGAAATCACACATACATTCCACTAATTTCAAAGTGAAATTATACTTAATTGTACAATTAAGTATAATGATAGACATCTTAGACTATTATAAACTAGATGTATTCAGCAGACTCTCTGGGGCTAAGGGACTTGAAAGCACAGAGATTGCATTTGATGCTGCAACCAGTATCCAAATACGAAAAGAGAATGCCAAGTAAGTAAGTAAATAAATAAATAATTTAATCAGGTTGGTGAGAAATTTATATAAAATAAGCATATGCTTATAGGAAAATGAAAGCAGTATATTATTTCAATGCATTCCTGGCATAATAGATAATTAATTAAATTTGCAAATCTAATAACTCTCTTAAAGTGAGTACAAGTTAATTCTGAATGTTGATTTTATTGAAAAAGGCTTTAAATATTTTTTAAAAGTAACATTAGCATTCTTAATGCTTCCAGTACTTATACTGAATTAATATTCTGTATGTTGTGATTGCTTTTTATAAGTTTAATAATGTTAGAGAGATTTCTATTTTAAATTAATTAGATTTTTTTCTGGTTGTTTCATTTTAAGTTAACTTGATTCTTAATAGTTTTTGTTCTTTATATTATTTTTTTATCTTTCAATAATTCCAGTTATTATATTCCAGTGGCATATAGAAAATTAAAAGCTACTTTTTCTTCTTTCTTTTTCTTTTTTTTTAACTTTATTACACGTTTACATTTGTCTAGCGTGCTTCTTTTTGTCTTTTCTTTTTCATATTTTTTCTTAGTTTTTACTTTCCTTGTTAAAATTCTTCCGTACAATTACACAGGCACATTTTTCACACAAATGGATTCCAATAGTGACTTAATGTAGTTGTCCACTGTATTGATTACTAACCCAAGGTTATTTCCTTCTTCCTTAAGAAGAACCATATGATTTTGTTTTTCAGCTGGCATTGAAATCCTTTCATCTGAGTGCAATTTCTTGAATGGATTTGTGCCAGACTATTGCAACTGGAAATTAATCATATCCGTTTTCATTTGGCATTACATTCAAGAAGTCCAGGGGAATAAATTTCATCTTCTATCATTTTATTTTTGCAATTATATGAATTACTGTTCATTTAGAAGCTTAAGCAAATAAAAGCTTAACTTGCGATTTAGACATAGCAGCAAATGTAAAGTATCTGGTGGATTTTTAAGAGAAAAAAATATCCATATGCAAGATAATACGCCAAAACCTCACTTTGTTAGTCACATTAACTTACATGTTATCATGATAATATTACTGTCCAGATAGATTTGTTTGTAAATATGAAGTCTCAGTCTGTAAAATATTAATTTTCCATACAAATTTGACATAACTGTAAAACATCAATTTTCCAGTATAAATTTATCATAAATTACATAGCTCTGAAATCTGTAAAACACATCTTTCTAACCTTCTTTTACTAATTTCTTTTACAGTAAATGATTACCAGGATAGATTAAATAAAAAAAAAAAAAGCTGAATTTTAGCAGGCTCTAATTCACAAAAGTATGTATGTGATTTACATACAACCAATAGAGATAATAGTGATAATACATGTTCTCGATACTTTCTTCTTCCTCCTCTTCCTCTTCCTCCGCCTCCTCTTCTTCTTTTTCTTCTTCTTCTTTTCCTTCTTCCTTCTTCCTCCTTCTGCCATATGCAACATGGCAATCATGTTGGCGATCTTATTTATATCAACAGCCACATGAAAAACTGCTGTTGAGTTTTGTCCAAACCAGTCCTTTAGATTTTAAAGCCATAATGTTCTTCTTCTGCCTGGACCCTGTTTGCCTTCAATCTTTCTTTGGAGGATTAAATGAAATATGCCATATTTTTCTGGATGTCACATCACATTCCAAAATATTCTAACTTTCATTTTTTATGGTTTTGATGATTTCCCTTGGCTTTCCAAGGCAGCTTATCACCTCCTCATTTCTGATTTTGTCAACCCAACTTATACGTAACAGCTGCCTGTAAATCCACATTTCAAATGCCTCTAGTCTCTTCAAACGGCTTTCTGTCAGAGACCAACTCTCCACTCCGTAGAGCAGGATAGCAAAGATGTAGCACCTGACAAGCCTGATGTTCAATCTTAGGCTTATGTTATGACTGCAGCAGACCTTTTTTATTTTGAAGAATGCTATTCGAGCATTCTGTATCCTTGTTTTTACTTCAGTGGTCATGTCCCAGCTTTTATGTAAATTAGAACTAAGGTACGTGATCCTTTCAACTTTTTCTAGTAGTATTTCTTCCAAAGTTATTAGTGGTAAATTAATGGGTCGTTTGCTGACGACCATGATCTTGGGTTTTGAGGTGTTAATCTTCAAGCCGTATTTTTCAGATATTTCTGTGACAAGCAGAACTGTATCATCAGTATATCTTAAATTGTTGATATGAACACCATTTACTTTGAGGCCAGCATTAATGTTTTCTAGTGCTTCGTTGAAAATTGATTCAGAGTAGATAATAAACAGTAATGGAAAAAGTAACGGAGATGGAATACAGGCCTGTCTCAACCATCTTCGTATTTCTGCATCATCTGAATGTTTTCGGTCTAGTCTCACATTTCCTACCTGATGCCAATATAGATCCTTTATGATCCTGATAAGTGGTAGGTTCTTATTGGTTCAGACTGGTTTGGCTGAATCGGTAGTGGTTTGATGGCCTGGGTCACTGGAACTGGCACTGCTGCCATCTTGTTTTTTATTTCTGCGCATGCGCAGAACAATTGTAATTGGATCAAGTGTTTGTGCACGCAGCACACAAACAAGTGAATTGGCAGTAGTGCCAGCTGGAACCCACCCCTGATTTGGATGTCTTTGTCATCTAGTCCCACTTATTTCAGGATTTGTAATAGTTTGCTATGTCTTATTTTATCAAATGCTTTTTCAAAATAAATATGGAACATGTAAGCACATCTCCATGCTTTAAAAAAACAATTATCAGGACTTATCTAGTGGCGATACGGGCGGCAAAATGTACACATTTTTCCACTCTTATTGCGTCTGTGGAATCTCGCCCAGCCGCCCTGTTTAGGGTGACCTGCTCCCTCCTGAAAGGTGAGGAGGTGGGGGAACCCCTGCAGGGAAGAGCTGAGGAGTTCGTTCAGTTTCTGGTGGATAAAATCACTCAGATTCGGACAGACCTGGACTCTGCTTGGGCAGTACCAGCTGAGATGCCGAGGGTGAGTCTTAGTCGGATTTGCTGGGATGAGTTCGAATTTGTCACCCCTGAGGAAGTGGACAAGGCCATGGGAGCGATGAGTGCCTCCTCCTGTTTACTGGACCCGTGCCCCTCCTGGCTGGTCTCGACCAGCAGAGAGGTGACACGAGGCTGGCTCCAGACGATTACAAACGCATCTTTGCAGGTGGGGTCTTTCCCGTGACCATTAAAGGAAGCAGTGGTAAGACCCCTCCTCAAGAAGCCTTCTCTGGACCCAGCTATCCTGAAAAACTGTCGTCCTGTCTCCAACCTTCCTTTTCTGGGGAAGGTTGTTGAGAAGGTGGTGGCGCTTCAACTCCGACGGACCTTGAATGAAGCGGATTATCTAGACTCCTTTCAGGCCTGGGTACAGCACAGAAACCGCTTTGGTCCCACTGACCGATGATCTCTGGCGGGCTAGGGATAGAGAACATTCCTCTATCCTGGTGCTTCTTGACCTCTCAGTAGCCTTCGATACCATCGACCACAGTATCCTTCTGCGACGGCTGGAGGAGGTGGGAGTAAGAGGCACCGTTTTACGGTGGTTCTCCTCTTACCTCTCTGACAGGACGTAGTCGGTGTTGGTTGGGGGGCAAAGGTCGACCGCTAGGTCCCTCAAATGTGGTGTGCCACAGGGTTCGGTCTTGTCCCCCCTCCTATTTAACATCTACATGAAGCCGCTGGGGAGATCATGCAACAGCATGGGATAAAGTACCACCAATACGCAGATGATACACAACTGTATCTTTCTGCCCCGTGCCAGCTCAGTGTAGCAGTGGACGTGATGTGCTGATGCCTGGAAGCTGTTAGGATCTGGATGGGGGTGAACAAACTTGTGCTCAATCCCGATAAGACTGAGTGGCTTTGGATGCTACCCCCAAAGGACAGCCTAGATAGTCCATCCTTAACTCTGGGGGGTGAAAATTTACACCCCTCAGAGAGGGCTCGCAATTTGGGGGTCCTCCTGGATTCGCAGCTGACACTGGAACATCATCTGTTGGCTGTGACCAGGGGGGCCTTTGCCCAGGTTCACCTGGTGCACCAATTGCGGCCCTATTTGGATCAGGAGGCAGTTCAAACAGTTACTCACGCCCTTGTCACCTCAAGCCTGGATTATTGCAACGCGCTCTACATGGGGCTACCCTTGAAAAGTGTTCGGAGGCTGCAGCTAGTCCAGAATGCGGCCGCACGAGCGATATTGGGTGTACCAAGGTACACCCACGTTATACCTGTCCTCCGCGAGCTGCACTGACTACCACTTGGTCTCCGGACGCAATTCAAGCCTTACATGGCTTAGGGCCAGCATACCTTCGAGACCGCCTACTGCCACATACCTCCCAGCGGCCAGTAAGATCCCACAGATTGGGCCTCCTTCGGATGCCGTCAGCCAGACAGTGTCAGCTGGCAGGCCCCCGGAGGAGAGCCTTCTCTGTGGCTGCTCCGACTCTCTGGAATCAGCTACCCCCAGAGATCCGGACCATACCCACTCTCATGGCCTTCAGGAAAGCTGTAAAAACCTGGCTGTTCTGGCAGGCCTGGGGCTGTTGACCTCATTGTTGAGGTCCAGCCCCAGTTAGAATGAATGCATGTGGTTTTGTGTTTTTTCTTATTTTTTTTCTTTCTCTTTTTCTTCTTTTGTAAGCCGCCCGGAGTCCTTCGGGATTGGGCAGCATATAAATTTTAATAATACATAAATAAATAAATTAGTAAAAAATACAACTTTTTGATGAACTTTAGTTTTAACATGTTTGAATACAGTGCAAACATTTTAACTATTTTTAACTACTTTTCTTGAAGCGTATGATTGTAGTATTATCCATTTGCAGATTATTGTCTTCAAAATTGTCTCCATTAACTGTTATCAATTTGAATTCTTACCGTAAATTAGACAACCTATTTACATTTGTCAAAACATTGTTATAATAGATTTAATTTTAATTTCATTATAAGGCTATGATGACATGAGGCTATGTGGAATATAATAGGAAAATAATGTAAATATATAATGACAAAAATGAGAAAACTACTAAACTATTTAGATTCATGCTGTGATCTGGAATTTATTTAGAATAAAGTACATTTATTTTGCACAAGTGAAGATGAGCAGGTGTGAACTTATACTGTCATGAACAGTTATCATAGAGAATGTTAATTTTACAAATAGCACCATGATCTATCTTGTCATAGTTCTTGCTTAGGATATCTGTCATAGTTTTTGCCTAAGGAAATTATCCTGTATTTATAGAAGCAAGGTCATTCCACAGGTTGAAATTACATCATACTTTAGTTTAATTTGCTTCTAGAAAATGGTGAAAACTTCATTAGGTTCTTTTTCTAAAATGAGAATTTATTAAAATTTCAAATATGTTAATAAATGAAATGGAAATTATTTGAGTTTCAAATTAACAATAATCTGAAAGAAAGCAAAACAGATTCATGATTAAAATTCTTTTTTAACAGTCTACTATGAAATTATATTTCGTTTACATACAATTGGGTTCCATTTTTTTGTATAGCAATATTGATTTATATATGTATTTTGCTTTTATAGTTACAATAAATCTTTCCTTTTATCTCTGGATTGGGCACATCTTCAAAATACTTCTAGCATCTCCTAATGGCTTTTTGCATAATACAGTAATCTTGCCTGATTATATCATATCATACCCTATATTATTGACTGTCTGAGTGACTGACTAAATTGATAAATGGTAAAATGGTCAGACAACAGGATTATTCTATTTACTGAAAAATGGTTGGTATCCATCACAGAATATCTCCTGGACTCATTAAATCTCCAGTTTTCTCAATATATTGATGAACATCACTCTGTCATTGGTGTTGACATAAGATTTGATTACTGGTCTTCTTGGTCTTAAGATATGTACCAAGCAGGATATAGCGTCTTATCTTTGTATTTATTAGGCAAATAAATGCTATTTTAATAGGATCAATAGGTACCATAATTCTGATATGATAAGCTATTGGATATTTGACCCAGGGTGACAGCTACCTATGTGCTCTCAGAGGTTTTGTCCCTTGCTAGACAAAAGTAATGTAATGGACAGGATCCATCATTTGGGAAGGACCTAAGAACTCTATTACTACGATGACTATGGAGTTCTTCCAAAGTCATATTATTACTTTGTGTGTTCTTGTGCAGATTTGTTTCAGCACTTTATGCTATTTGGCTTATCCCTAAATTCTTTTTTTTAATATAAAGTTTTTTATTTTTTGTTCTCTATATACAATTATAGGTATACATTCACATAGTTATTAGTTTTTTTTACATTCATGGTTCTTATACATTTGTCATTCCATTTATAGAATTATAATATTCCATTTGGGTTGCTTTGTTTGCCATCCTTCGCCTATTTTGACACCACCTTCTTCTCCCTTTCTTTTCTCCCTCCCTCCCTTATCTACTTCCTACTTCCCTCATTCCTCCTTTCCCTTCCTTCTTCCCTTACCTCTCCCCTCCTCCTCTCTTCCTCTTCCTCTTCCTACCCTCTCTCCTCTTCTCTGGCTTATCCCTAAATTCTTGAGATTAATCTATCCAAGAATTTAGAAAAATACATTTAAATGAATGATAGCATTTAGAAAGACTCTTTCATAGCATTCTTAATTAATTTTTTATCAGACTCCTGTACTATGAGGTCAGCATGATACAGACAGGCTAATATTTCTGGATTCTACCCAAAACTTATCCTGTTTCCTGCTAGAGCTATAATGGGAGAAGAGAGAGAGGAAGGGACAGAAACAGACAGACAAAAATGATTTTGAAATTACACGTTTTGGTCTCATTAAGATAAAAAATAATTGCAAATCATTTTGGATGGACTATCAAATAGAAAAATAGCACATCTCTGAAATTTATTTAAATGGCATTGATATTCTAAGAATGAAATCAATCTCTTCATTATTATTATGAGTATGAATATACTTAGATGTACTGTATAGAAAGTCAGATGAATACAAGGGACTCTTTGCTGGATTAATTTGCCCTATTAATTTTTGTGGAAAGTAATCTTTATATGTCTTTGTTCTTACATGAAATGTACACTGCAAGCAGCATGTATTAGAGATGTTAATGAGGCACTTTCCTACTAATCACATAGAATCATTTATAGCAATGGAAACTATATGCCATTTGAAAGGAAGATGAAAGATTTACTATGATAGGAGAAAAAATAAGAGCAGCCATAGATGATTATATCACAGTGGGATAAGCTTTGAATAGCCAACAATCTATATAGTCAAGCAAAGAGGTACAGAATATTTAGCCTCTTGTTGTGAAAGATTATGTCATTAAAAAGCACTAAGTGAGGTGAGTGATATGTAATCCATCACTTTCAAAGACCTGATAGCTCAGAATAGTAATGACAAGTGTGGAGGAAATATTTAACTATTAAATATTTTTATATTTAAAATTTTTATTTATAATTGATAGTGGGAGAGAAGTGCACTCTATGTCAGTGTTCTAAATAACATCCAAAATTAAATCAGTGTCCAAGGCAAAGTATTGCTCAAAGTTCCAATTTATTAAGAAAGCCATGTTGTCACATCTGGGAAAACCCGAATCTGAATGCTTCCTGGTTTCTCCACCCAGTTGAAAGTTGAAGATCTTGCCCCTACTCCCACAAGTCCATCACATGGTCCAATCTTCCACTGCCATGCTGGCAGTTCCACCCATCCAGTTCCAGTCAGGTGCAGAGGTACCAATATAAAGGATGACCTTGGAAATCTAAAAGGAAATTTATTTTGTTTACATCACATCCTACTCCTTACTATTCCCCCTCCCATTTCCCCACTATAGAAATGGCATAGGGTAGCAGGCCAAAGATCCCAAAAGGAACCTCTTCAGAAGAAAAATGTTTCCTGAAAAGAGAATAATGTAGGGGTTAACATAACAGAATTAACCACCTCTCCCCCCCCCAGGGGGACCCTTTGGCTTATCGGGAAACTTATAATGGAATTGTTTTACTAACTTATCCACTTTTAGATTCCAGCTTTTCACCCAAGTAGCTTCAGACAAAGGGTACCCCTTCCAATGCACTAAATACTGTAAGTGACCCGTATACAGCTTGGAGTCTAAGATTTTTTTCACCTCATAATATGTTTTCCCTTCTATCACTACAGGAGGAGGGGGAGGTTGGGTGGACATTCATATGCTGGACTCAATTACTGGCTTCAATAAGGTACAATGAAATACTGGATAAATTTTCCCTAAAATTTTGGGTAGAACTGTAACTGGGTTAATTATCTTCACTATTGGGAATGGACCTAGAAATTTTGGGCCAAATTTCTTGCTAGGCATTCTTAATCTTTTGTATTTGGTAGATACGAAAACTTTGTCCCCCACATGGAAGGGAGGGGTTTGAAGCGAGCAGTGTTTATCAGCTTGCTTCTTGTAGGCTTCTGCTGCTTCCGTATTTTCGTATTTTCCCATCCTTTCTTTAGACATGGACGATGGAGTTCTCTAGGCAGCTCAGGCATGGGAAAAAATTCCATGCCACTGGTAATTTGGAAAGGAGTTAATCCAGTGCTGCTGTGGACCATGTTGTTGTACGCCACTTCGGCGAAGGGTAGCAAGTCTGACCAGTTGTCTTGGTGATAGTCCACATAACACCGGATGTATTGTTCCACCATTGCATTGGCGCTATCCACTGCCCCATTCATACTTGGATGAAACACTGAGCTCAGTCCTTGTGTGGACCCAAAGGACCTCCGGAACTCTCTCCAGAACTTAGCGATGAACTGGACTCCACGGTCTGAAATGATTCTCCTGAACACTCCATGAAGGCTATAAATGTGTTTCACAAACATTTTCACTAATTTCTTTGCGGACGGCAAATCCTGAGCAAGTGATGAAATGCGCCTGTTTGGAAAACAAATCAATAACTGTCCAGATTACTCTATTCCCGCTGCTGTCTGAGAGCTTGACAATGAAGTCCATTGCAATTTCTTCCCATGGTCGGCTAAGGTTGGCCACCCATTGTAGTAGTCCAGGGGGGTTGTATTTTCATTGTCGTACAAGTAGCACAGCTTTTTACCTAATCTTCCACTTCCAATTTCATCTTTGGCCACCAAAATTGGTGCCTGGCGAGGTGGAGCATTTTTAGGAATCCAAAGTGACCTCCTAGTTTCGCATCATGGCTTCTCTGTAAAACTTCCAGCTGCAACCCCACAGGGACGTGAAGTTTGGACCCGTTCCAGGCTAAGCCATCTTTCATTGTTAGGATGTCCTTGTTATTGTTGAGACATGGGTCTGCTGGGAGCACCAAATTCATTGCTGCCATCAGCTTATCCTGGCTTCAGGTAGTGACTTGGACTTCCTTTTGGTGGGATGAAGAAAGGGTGGGGTGAACCACTTCTTCCTTCTTACTGTTGTACTGTGGTTTTCTTGACAAGGCATCAGCCAACAAGTTTTTCCCTGCCGGGATATGTTTCAGTTTGAATGTGAACCTTTGAAAGTATTGTGCCTAGCAAATTTGCTTTGGCGACAGTCTTCGATGGGCTTAGAGAGCTTCGAGGTTTTTATGGTCAGTCTAGACCTCGAACGGCACAATCCCTCCTTCCAAGAAATGTCTGCAAGTGAGCAGGGACCACCTGATCGCAAATGCTTCTTTCTTCCAAATGGCCCACCTCCTTTCAGTAGTGGTGAGTTTTTTGGAGACGTAAGTGCACAGCACAAGGTGCCCTTCTTTATTCTATTGCAGTAGCAGTGCCGCTACTGCTGCATCACTGGCATCTGTCTGGATTATGAATTGTCATTCTGGGTTGGGGTGTTGCAAAGAGCCATTTTAATTTCTCATTCTGGGATAAGGCGGCCACTGGAGCTTTGGATCGTGTTGTGCTTTTGCGGCCTCTGACCCGGTGTCGATCCCAGGTAGCTCCCTGGTTTACCGAGGAGCTCCGGGAGATGAAATGCCGGAAAAGATGCCTAGAGAGTGGTTGGAGGGCCAGCCGGTCCGAATCTGATCGAACACTAATAAGAATTCATATTAAATCCTACTTAGTGGCGATAAAAGCGGCAAAACGGCAACATTTTTCTGCTCTTATTGCGTCCGCAGATAACTGCCCAGCCGCCCTGTTTAGGGTGACCCACTCCTTATTTAACCAAGGAGCTGGGAAAGACCCCTTGCAGGGTAGGGCTGAAGAATTTTTTCTGTATCTGCAGGATAAAATCGCTCAGATCCGGACAGGCTTGGACTCCAACTGGGTAGATTCAGGCGAGTCGACGGGGACGAATCTTGTGGAGACCATCTGGGATGAGTTTGACCCTGTGACCCCCGAGGGCATGGACAGGATTATGGGGAGACTTAGTGCTGCCACTTGTGTGCTGGACCTGTGTCCCTCTTGGTTAGTCTCGGCTTCCCGGGAGGTGACACGTGGCTAGCTCCAGTGATTACCAATGCTTCGTTGAGAGAGGGGTTCTTTCCCACTGCCTTGAAGGAGGCGGTGGTGAGGCCCCTCCTTAAGAAGCCTTCCCTGGACCCAGCTTCTTTAGCCAACTATCGTCCGGTCTCCAACCTTCACTTTGTAGCAAAGGTTGTTGAGAATGCGGTAGAACGTCAGCTTCCCCAGTCCCTGGATGAAGCTATCTACCTGGATCCATTTCAGTCGGGTTTCAGGCCGTTGGTCGATGATCTCTGGCGGGCCCAGGACAGGGGCTGCTCCTCTGTCCGGGTCCTATTAGACCTCTCAGTGGCTTTCGATACCATTGACCATGCTATCCTACTGCAACAACTCGAGGGGTTGGGAGTGTGGGGCACCGTTTTACGGTGGTTCTCCTACCTGTCGGATTGGTCGCAGTTTGTGTTCACTGGAGGGCAGGGATCGACCCCAAGGCGCGTCACTTGTGGGGTGCCCAGGGGTCAGTTCTCTCACCCCTCCTGTTCAACATATATATGAAACCACTGGGTGAGATCATCCATGGTTTTGGGGTACGGTATCATCAATATGCTGATGATACCCAACTTTTCATCTCTACCCCAAACCACCCAAATGATGCCCTTGACATGATGTCCCGATGCCTGGAGGCTGTGCGGATCTGGATGGGGAGGAACAGGCTCAAGCTCAATCCCTCCAAGACGGAGTGACTGTGGTTTCTGTCACCCCGATTTGTGCATCTTGTTCCATCTTTGATGATAGGGGGAGAAATTTTAGCCCCCTCAGAGAGGGCCCGCAATCTGGGCGTCCTCCTCGATATGTGGCTTAGTTTAGAAGAACACCTGACAGCCGTGACCAGGGGGGGCGTTTACCAGGTTTGCCCTTCCTGGATCGGGATTCTCTGTGCACAGTCACTCATGCCCTCGTCCTTTCTCGCCTGGACTACTGTAACGCTCTCTACATGGGGCTGCCCTTGAAGAGCACCCAGAAGCTTCACCTGGTCCAGAATGCGGCTGTGCGGGTTATCATGGGAGCACCTAGTTGCTCCCATATTACACCCCTTTTAGGCGGCCTGCACTGGTTGCCGGTTGTCTTCCGGGTGCAAGTCAAAGTACTAATTATGACCTTTAAAGTGCTCCATGGCTTAGACCCAGGGTACCTGCGAGACCACCTACTGCCACCGGTAGCTTCCAGTGCGATCCCACAGAGTTGGCCTCCTCAGGGTACCGTTGGCCAGACAGTGTCGGCTAGAGAGAGCCTTCTCTGTGGGAGCGCCTTCCCTCTGTATAATCCCCAACCTCCGGTCCTTCCGACGCGCCCTAAAAAGTTGGCTTTTCCAGCAAGCCAGCCTGGTCTGAATAAAACAAGATAAATTATTGATCACTGTTAATTTTAATTCGAATTTTTTTAAAAAAATGTCATTGTCAATTTTAATTGGGTTTGGGATATTCTATTTAGTTTTTTTTAACTTTTGTATTATGTGTTTCTTTTAATGTTGTACACCGCTCTGAGTCCTTGGGAGAAGGGCGGCATATGAATCTAATATTCCTGAGGGCTTCTGAACACTCCGGAGGGCTAAAATCAGCTCTCCTGAAGCCTCCTGAAGGTCCCTGAAGGTTCCGGAGGACTAAAAACAGCCCTACGGACAAACCATAAGTGACTTCTGGTTTGCTCGTTGGGTCGTTTTTTGCCCTCCGGAGGCTTCAGGGAATCTCCTGAAGTGTCCGGAGGGCCTCTGGGAGGGGCAGGGGAGGCTGTTTTCACCCTCCCCAGGCTCCTATAAAGCCTCGGGAGCCTGGGTAAGGCGAAAAAAGCATGCAAAAAATGTTGGGGGGGGAGTGCTGGTCATGCGCACATGTCTGGTGGGGTTGCGCATTGCATTATGGGTGTGGTACACCCACACATGACCCCACCTGCGCACCCCCCACTTTTGGCACATGAGCCAAAAAAGGTTTGCCATCGCTGGTATAAAGTTTCCTGTTTAAGCAGGGTATTGGAGAAGAAGAACACCTATGTTGCTTCTAACTCTGTTACTGTATGAGTCTAAGTAAGAGATACGTGCAGTGTTAAATGAAACCTCATTCATATATTAGCACTAACTATATGATATTGTTTCTACTGTTATTATTAATAACACAAAACAAAATAATCATATAGTTTTCCAGTTTATGTCAGCATTTTTACAGAAGTAGTTTATTTAGTCCTAGCGCTGATTCAGGGGAAAGAATATGTATCCCTTTTTAATAAACTCTGATATGTAAACTAATTGAAACTGCAGAAAATCTGTCTCATGTTTGTAATTTATAAGCTACAGAATGAAAAGATAAATCCCTATTTATACTA